>NC_084619.1:7567268-7759768 GCF_033978795.1 Nerophis ophidion
AACGTATGCTGCCATCTAAGTGCCGTCTTTTTCATGGACGCCCCTGCTTTTTTCAGCAAGACAATGCCAAGCCACATTCAGCACGTGTTACAACAGCGTGGCTTTGTAAAAAAAAGAGTGCGGGTACTTTCCTGGCCCACCTGCAGTCCAGACCTGTGTCCCATCAAAAACGTGTGGCACATTATGAAGCGTAAAATACGACAACGGAGACCCCGGACTGTTGAAAAACTGAAGCTTTACATAAAACAAGAATGGGAAAGAATTCCACTTTCAAAGCTTCAACAATTAGTTTCCTCAGTTCCCAAATGTTTATTGAGTGTTGTTAAAAGAAAAGGTGATGTAACACAGTGGTGAACATGCCCTTTCCCAACTACTTTGGCACGTGTTGCAGCCATGAAATTCCAAGTTAATTATTATTTGCAAAAAAAAAATATGAGTTTGAACATCAAATATGTTGTCTTTGTAGCATATTCCACTGAATATGGGTTGAAAAGGATTTGCAAATCATTGTATTCCGTTTATATCTACATCTAACACAATTTCCCAGCTCATATGGAAACGGGGTTTGTATATAATAATAATAATGCAAATAACTATCGAGTTTGTAAGATACATAGATATATTTTTAAACAAGATATGAATAGAGAGAATATCGTAGTATCGATATAATTGATTTCACGTTAAAATTACCACACGACTCTTATTTGTTGTGTTCCTTGTTCTCCCCCTCCATGGGCTCCTAAACCCCACCCCCTCCTCCTTCCAAGACGTACTTGCACATGTAAGAACATCTATGATTGGGTGGTTGTTTACTATGGTTATGGACAGGCCAATCAGAGGCAAGATAGGGCGACCCCAAAGGGAATAAGCGGTAGAAAATGGATGGATATCGTTCTTTTCAATCAATCAATCAATGTTTACTTATATAGCCCTAAATCACTAGTGTCTCAAAGAGCTGCACAAACCACTACGACATCCTCGGTAGGCCCACATAAGGGCAAGGAAAACTCACACCCAGTGGGACGTCTGTGACAATGATGACTATGAGAACCTTGGAGAGGAGGAAAGCAATGAATGTCGAGCGGGTCTAACATGACACGACCATATCTAGGAATTGATACGACGGGAATTTTCCGATTGTTTGATTGATTGATTGTTGTTTGATTTTAGCAATGTAGACGACGTCCAGGTAACCCGCAATGCGTCTACTTGGCCAGATTTGGATGAATGTATGCGTCTGGATAAAACATTTACTTGAGTTGTTTACCATGTGAGCCCAAATCAAAACCGTTCTCCGGTTGCCAAGCCGAGCATATTTCGCACGAGAACCGTACGTGTGTGACAGTCCATTACGTCGTCGACTGGGGATTAAAAACTGCCTGACTGCAAATGTATTTTTTTTAATCCGAAATTGATACATTTTGTACTATTTGCACAGCTATTTTATTTATTTTACGTACAAAGAATATTTTTCAATTTTATTTATGTTATGTAATTCTGTACGACTTAAACGGTTTATTTTTTTGTGCCGTTAATACCCATCTTGACTAACTGGGTAATAAAAATGCCACTGACTGTTTACAGTACAGTTGTCATTCACTTTAATTTGACTGAATATTGCTCAAAAATGAATATATTCATATGTATACTTTCACCGAAAAATACATCGAGATTTATATCAAATATCGAGTTTAAGTAAAAATATATGGAGATATACATTTTCGTCCATATTGTCCAGCCTTACAAGGAACCTTTCAGAGGTGGGTAGAGTAGCCAGAAATTGTACTCAAGTAAGAGTACTGTTACTTTAGAGACTTATTACTCAAGTAAAAGTAAGGAGTAGTCACTCAAATATTTACTTGAGTAAAAGTAAAAAAGTATGTTGTGAAAAAACTACTCAAGTACTAAGTAACTGATGAGTAACCTGATTACGGCAACAAATAATGCACAAAAAATTAAAAATAGCAATGAGCAAATTCAGAGCCAGGAATATCTCTTAAGCAACTAAAACAATAATATATATTAAATAATAATACATTAAAATAAAAAAATTAAGGCACATTAAGCCACAATAACTTAACAGCACCATAGACTCAGTAGGCATTGATTGATTGAAACTTGTATTAGTAGATTGCACAGTACAGTACATATTCCGTACAATTGACCACTAAATGGTAACACCCCAATAAGTGTTTCAACGTTTATCAATTACTTAATAAATGACCAAGTCGAGGTGATTTACCTCTTATATACATACACACACATATCATATATATATATTTTTTTATATATACAGTATAATTTATATTTATTTTGCCGTTTTTGTTGACATGTTAAAGGTGTCTTAATGAATATACATGCATGTTTAACATATAGATTCCTATCTTTCATGAAGACAAGAATTTAAGTTGGTGTATTACCTGATTCTGATGACTTGCATTGATTGGAATCAGACAGTATTGCTGATAAGGTCCACGTTTTCAAATGGAGGAGAAAAAAAGTTCCTCTTTTCTGTCTAATACCACATGAAAGTCGTTGGTTTTCGGTATCTTATTTGTCCAGCTTCCATATTCATTTTTATACACTTTACAAGAAATACATTGGCGGCAAACTCCGTAGCTTGCTAGTTTGTTTGCGCTGGCTTTCGGAGACTCTTATTTTGTTAGCGCAGGCGCGATGGAGCGGCACTTTTATTGTGAAGACAGGAACTGTGCGATCAGTCTTTAAGCTTTTGACGGGAAGTACGGTTGAAATAAAAAGTGTCTTTTTTCCTTTACACTTTTGATTGATTGATTGAAAGTTTTATTAGTAGATTGCACAGTACAGTACATAATCCGTACAATTGACCACTAAATGGTAACACCCCAATAAGTTTTTCAACTTGTTTAAGTCGGGTCATGTGACCGCCTGGCTCTGTTTGATTGGTCCAACGTCACCAGTGACTGCATGTGATTGGTGAAACGCATGCTGGTTACTAAAAAATGCGTGGATTCTACTTTGAAGCTCTGTCATAAACCAAAACAAACATTAACAGATCGATAAACAAAAGTAGCGAGTAGCGAGCTGAATGTAGATAAATGGAGTGGAGTAAAAGTAGAGTTTCTTCTCTATAAATATACTCAAGTAAAAGTAAAAGTATGTTGCATAAAAACTACTCGTAGAAGTACAATTTATCCCAAAAGTTACTCAAATAAATGTAGCGCGTTACTACCCACCTCTGGAACTTTTTCCAAACTTTTCACATTTTTATTTCAATTAATCAATGTCAATCAAAGTTTATTTATAGCCTTGAGCCCCATTTGCTTTGAAAAGCTGCACAAACCACAGTAAAATCACTGGTCTGAGCCGACATCCAGGCAAGAAAAATGTATCAATAGTATGTTTTAGCATTGTAATTAAAATTTGAATAAGTAATCAAACAAAAATAAAATGGTCTTTCGATTTTTATTAGCAAAAATGTCACTTCAATTGAACACTTTTAAGTGCATTTTTTTCTCCAGTTGGAAAAACTAGGTCAAGAATTTGTTTTTTGTTGTTGTTGCCATCACAAATCCGGCATTAATTGCTTGTTCGATGGGCTCTTTGTGTTCATTCGGTTTAACTGAAATATTTATTCGCTTCCTGGAGATGAGACCCCCTAAAACAGAAATTTAGTTGAATATTCTTGATTTACGGTATGTATTTGTGGACTTGGAGAAGGCATTCGACCGTGTCCCTCGGGAAGTCCTGTGGGGAGTGCTCAGAGAGTATGGGGTATCGGACTGTCTTATTGTGGCGGTCCACTCCCTGTACGATCAGTGCCAGAACTTGGTCCGCATTGCCGGCAGTAAGTCGAACACATTTCCAGTGAGGGTTGGACTCCGCCAAGGCTGTCCTTTGTCACCGATTCTGTTCATAACTTTTATGGACAGAATTTCTAGGCGCAGTCAAGGCGTTGAGGGGTTCCGGTTTGGTGACCGCAGGATTAGGTCTCTGCTTTTTGCAGATGATGTGGTCCTGATGGCTTCATCTGACCGGGATCTTCAGCTCTCACTGGATCGGTTCGCAGCCGAGTGTGAAGCGACCGGAATGAGAATCAGCACCTCCAAGTCAGAGTCCATGGTTCTCGCCCGGAAAAGGGTGGAATGCCATCTCCGGGTTGGGGAGGAGACCCTGCCCCAAGTGGAGGAGTTCAAGTACCTAGGAGTCTTGTTCACGAGTGAGGGAAGAGTGGATCGTGAGATCGACAGGCGGATCGGTGCGGCGTCTTCAGTAATGCGGACGTTGTACCGATCCGTTTTGATGAAGAAGGAGCTGAGCCAGAAGGCAAAGCTCTCAATTTGCCAGTCGATCTACGTTCCCATCCTCACCTATGGTCATGAGCTTTGGGTCATGACCGAAAGGATAAGATCACGGGTACAAGCGGCCGAAATGAGTTTGGGGCTCTCCCTTAGAGATAGGGTGAGAAGCTCTGCCATCCGGGAGGAACTCAAAGTAAAGCCGCTGCTCCTCCACATCAAGAGGAGCCAGATGAGGTGGTTCGGGCATCTGGTCAGGATGCCACCCGAACGCCTCCCTAGGGAGGTGTTTAGGGCACGTCCAACCGGTAGGAGGCCACGGGGAAGACCCAGGACACGTTGGGAAGACTATGTCTCCCGGCTGGCCTGGGAACGCCTCGGGATCCCCCGGGAAGAGCTAGACGAAGTGGCTGGGGAGAGGGAAGTCTGGGTTTCCCTGCTTAGGCTGTTGCCCCCGCGACCCGACCTCGGATAAGCGGAAGATGATGGATGGATGGATGGTATGTATTTGTGAGTCACAAGTCGCATACACCTTCCTATCTCATCTCCAACCATATACTAGACCAGGGGTTGGGAACCTTCAATCAATCAATCAATGTTCATTTATATAGCCCTAAATCCCTAGTGTCTCAAAGGGCTGCACAAACCACTACGACATCCTCGGTAGTTCCACATAAGGGCAAGGAAAACTCACATCCAGTGGGAAGCCAAATATTTTAAAAAAGTATTTCCGTGAGAGCCATATAATATTTTTTTTAAGACTGAATACAACTATTATTCTATTTTATTTCAATTATTGTGCAGAAATTTTGGGAAATACATATCATAGCAACATAATGCCTTTATTTCACAGAAAAGAGCAATTCGTATCATTTTTAAAGTACGAATGTGAGTGTGAATGTTGTCTGTCTATTTGTGTTGGCCCTGCGATGAGGTGGCGACTTGTCCAGGGTGTACCCCGCCTTCCGCCCGATTGTAGCTGAGATAGGCGCCAGCACCCCCCGCCACCCCAAAAGGGAATAAGCGGTAGGAAATGGATGGATGGATATAGAGACCACACAAATCCACTCTTCATTAGGTCAGGATTACTAAAACTAAAAGACATTGTAGGATTGAATACTCTTTTAATGATGTTCAAAGCGAGAAATAAAGTTTATTCCGAAGGACATACAAAAGTTATTTGTGTTCATATTTGAAGATGAGAACCACAGAAGGCCGTATGACTTGAAACATCCAAGAGTGCCAACAAATTCGAAACAAATGTGCTTGTCTGTTGTTGGTGTGAAAGCATGGAATTCTCTAAACAAAGACTTAAAAAGCTGTAAGACTATCTTTGTATTTAAAAAGAGTTATAAAAAGAGGTAGGAGGCCACGGGGAAGACCCAGGACACGTTGGGAAGACTATGTCTCCCGGCTGGCCTGAGAACGCCTCGGGATCCCCCGGGAAGAGCTAGACGAAGTGGCTGGGGAGAGGGAAGTCTGGGTTTCCCTGCTTAGGCTGTTGCCCCCGCGATCCGACCTCGGATAAGCGGAAAAAAATGGATGGGTATCTTTGTATTTAAAAAGAGAAAACTGGAATTATATCAAACTGAATTTTGATTTAGATTGGACGTGTCATTGTGAAAATGCTTAAAGGAAAATTGGAAAGTATGTTGGAGTTCGGGTGTTGTTGGAGGGAAATGTTATAAAGTCATCGAAAATAATTGGTGTTAAAAAGGGGGCAGATAAATATAAGAATATTATTCTTCCATCTGCTCTTTTCTGGTCATGGAAATGTATAAAAAACAACAAAAAAAACAATGAAAGTGTCAATTGTACGTGGCTTTTATATATGCATTTTCACGAAAGGAATAAAAATAAATGATGATTCATGTATTTTTAAGTAAGTCCAACATTTTTAGAGTATAATAAGTCTCTTATTCTTTTTAATAACATTGTTATTCTGAAACAGGGGTGGGCATTACGTCGATCTCGGAGGGTGTGTCAGTCGATCTCAAGCCAGGCATTAAAAAATAGACATAAAAATGAGCAATCATCAATCATACCAAGACTTCACTTTCGTCAGTTGTTTGACATTCTCGGCACCCGAGGATCTTGTGAGATGACGCTGGCTGCTGCGAGCTCATATTTAAGAAAAAAAATCACCAACAGGGCGGACGCAGAGAAACACATTTTATTTCTAGAGACTCCGTACCTACTGTCAAAACTCTAAAGACCGACAGCACAGTTCCTGTCTTCACCATAAAAGACCTGTTTCATCCTGCCTGTGCTAACAAAATAAGAGTCTCAGAAAGCTAGCAAGCTACGGAGTTTGATGCCAATGTATTTCTCCCCCGCCCTCAGCGACCGCTTTCTCACTTGCTTGCCCACCCGCACACTCACTGACGTCACTCACCTGCTGCCAGACATTAAAGGGCCACACACATATGCTACTCTCATAACAAAGTGTTTAAAAACGAGTACGCAAGTTGGACAAATGAGATGCCAAATCCAACCACTTTCATGTGGTATTGGACAGAAAGGAGGACTTTTTTTCCCTCCATTTGAAAATGCGGACGTTATCAGCACCACTGTCTGATTCCAATCAATGCAAGTCATCAGAATCAGGTAATACACCAACTTATATTCTTGTCTTCATGAAAGAAAGGAATCTATGTGTGTTAAACATGCTTGTATTATCATTAAACACCATTAACTTGTTAACAAAAATGTCTCTTTCATAAATAAATAAATATAAATTATAAATAGGAATGAGGTAGATCTCCTCGACTTGGTCAATTGAAAAGTAGCTCGCCTGCAGAAAAAGTGTGAGCGCCCCTGGTTTAGGGGGTACTTGAATTAAAAAAATGTTCACGGGGGTACATCACTGAAAAAAGGTTGAGAACCACTGCTGTAGGTTGTTTAGGGTGAGCAAATGAAGCGCTCCTTTTCTCAAACTCATTTCGTAAACTTCCCCAAAGCGCAATGTACCGTTAAACTAACATGGCGTGGATCGACTAACATGGATGATACAGCAGAGGATTGGGAGAATGTCATGTGGTCAGATGAAACCAAAATAGAACTTTTTGGTATAAACTCAACACGTCGTGTTTGGAAGAAGAATAATACTGAGTTGCATCCCAAGAACACCACACCTACTGTAAAGCATGGGGGTGGAAACATCATGTTTTGGGGCTGTTTTTCTGCCAAGGGGACAGGACGATTGATCCGTGTTAAGGAAAGAATGAATGAGGCCATGTATCGTGAGATTTTGAGCCAAAACCTCCTTCCATCAATGAGAGCTTTTGAATGGTTGACAAAATACTTATTTTCCACCATAATTTACAAATAAATTCTTTAAAATTCCTACAATGTGAATTCCAGAAAAAGTGTGAGCGCCCCTGTTCTGAAGCTAACCAACAATACATAAAATACTTCTTTGCGACTTCTTGAATATTATTCTTCCGTCTGCTCTTTTCTGATCATGGAAATGTAGAAGAAACAAAAAAAACAATGAAAGTGTCAATTGTACGTGGCTTTTATTTATGCATTTTCATGAAAGGAATAAAAATAAATGATGACGCATGCATTTTTAAGTAAGTCCAACATTTTTAGAGTATAATAAGTCTCTTGTTCTTTTTAACAACATTGTTATTCTGAAGCTAACCAACAATACATAAAATACTTCTTTGCGACTTCTTGAATATTATTCTTCCGTCTGCTCTTTTCTGATCATGGAAATGTATAAAAAAACAACAAAAAAACAATGAAAGTGTCAATTGTACGTGGCTTTTATTTATGCATTTTCACGAAAGGAATAAAAATAAATGATGATGATGCATGCATTTTTAAGTAAGTCCAACATCTCTTATTCTTTTTAATAACATTGTTATTCTGAAGCTAACCAACAATACATAAAATAACTCTACCAACCGGTATAGCTCGGTTGGTAGAGTGGCCGTGCCAGCAACTTGAGGGTTGCAGGTTCAATTCCCGCTTCCGCCAACCTAGTCACTGCCGTTGTGTCCTTGGGCAAGACACTTTACCCACCTGCTCCCAGTGCCACCCACACTGGTTTAAATGTAACTTAGATATTGGGTTTCACTATGTAAAGCGCTTTGAGTCACTAGAGTAAAGCGCTATATAAAATATAATTCACAATTAATGCGACTTCTTGAACATGTGCGGTAGAAATCCGGATGGATGGATTAAAATGCGTGATAATCTTTTATATTTTGAACGTTATTTTTGACGGCTTCACGGTGGCAAAGGGTTTAGTACGTCTGCCTCACAATACAAAGGTCCTGCAGTCCTGGGTTCAAATCCAGGCTCGGGATCTTTCTGTGTGGAGTTTGCATGTCCATCCATCCATTTTCTACCGCTTATTCCCTTTCGGGGTCGCGGGGGGCGCTGGCGCCTATCTCAGCTACAATCGGGCGGAAGGCGGGGTACACCCTGGACAAGTCGCCACCTCATCGCAGGGCCAACACAGATAGACAGACAACATTCACACTCACATTCACACACTAGGGCCAATTTAGTGTTGCCAATCAAACTATCTCTCCCCGTTAATCAATCAATCAATGTTTATTTATATAGCCCCAAATCACAAATGTCTCAAAGGACTGCACAAACCATTACGACTACAACATCCTCGGAAGAACCCACAAAAGGGCAAGGAAAACTCACACCCAGTGGGCAGGGAGAATTCACATCCAGTGGGACGCCAGTGACAATGCTGACTATGAGAAACCTTGGAGAGGACCTCAGATGTGGGCAACCCCCCCCCCTCTAGGGGACCGAAAGCAATGGATGTCGAGCGGGTCTAACATGATACTGTGAAAGTTCAATCCATAGTGGCTCCAAGACAGCAGTGAGAGTCCCGTCCACAGGAAACCATCTCAAGCGGATCAGCAGCGTAGAGATGTCCCCAACCGATACAGGCGAGCGGTCCATCCTGGGTCCCGACGAGCGGTCCATCCTGGGTCTCGACTCTGGACAGTCAGTACTTCATCCATGGTCATCGGACCGGACCCCCTCCACAAGGGAGGGGGGGACATAGGAGAAAGAAAAGAAGCGGCAGATCAACTGGTCTAAAAAGGAGGTCTATTTAAAGGCTAGAGTATACAGATGAGTTTTAAGATGAGACTTAAATGCTTCTACTGAGGTAGCATCTCGAACTGTTACCGGGAGGGCATTCCAGAGTACTGGAGCCCGAACGGAAAACGCTCTATAGCCCGCAGACTTTTTTTGAGCTCTAGGAATCACTAATAAGCCGGAGTCTTTTGAACGCAGATTTCTTGCCGGGACAATGCGTGGGTTCCCTCCGGGTACTCCGGCTTCCTCCCACTTCCAAAGACATGCACCTGGGGATAGGTTGATTGGCAACAAACACTAAATGGTCCCTAGTGTGTGAATGTTGTCTGTCTATCTGTGTTGGCCCTGTGACGAGGTGGCGACTTGTCCAGGGTGTACCCCGCCTTCCGCCAGATTGTAGCTGAGATAGGCGCCAGCGCCCCCCGCGACTCCAAAAGGGAATAAGCGGTAGAAAATGGATGGATGGACGTTATTTTTGACACTGTGATTACCAGCGGAATTATTCATTACTTACCGTGTTTGGCAATGTCAGGTAAGATTTATCCGAGAGCCAGGTGCAGTCATCAAAAGAGCCACATCTGGCTCTAGAGCCATAGGTTCTCTACCCCTGTACTAGACCACACCTGAGTCACGCTTTCTGAGCCACCTTGGAACACTTTCTTGGCTGCCATCCTTTGATCTTTCCTGCCAAAATTTCACACGGAGCCTTCGGTCCACACACCGCTGGCCTCTGTGTGTTTGTGAGGTGGTTAAGTATGCTTCACACAAGGCTGGTATATTTGATTAAAGCAGTACAAGCTTCTGTCAGTCTTGCGGTGAGTAATACTAACACTCTACTACTTTTCTCCGCAGGCAGCTGATGGAGAATCAGATCGCTGTTATCGAGCGTGGGGCTTTCGATGACATGAAGGAGCTTGAGCGACTGTGAGTACTAGCCTGCAGAAATCAAACCGCTTCAAAGGGAACATTATCACCAGACCTATGTAAGCGTCAATATATACCTTGATGTTGCAGAAAAAAAGACCATATGTTTTTTTTAACCGATTTCCGAACTCTTAAATGGTGAATTTTGCGATTTAAACACCTTTCGATTGACCTTTCACCCGTGACGTCACAACATGAAGCGATCCGCCATTTTCTCAAACACGTTACACGCACCAAGTCAAATCAGCTCTGTTATTTTCCGTTTTTTCGACTGTTTTCCGTACCTTGGAGACATTATGCCTCGTCGGAGGGTGTAACAACACAAACAGGGATGGTTTCAAGTTGCAACAGTGGTCAAAAGATGCCAAAGTCCCTCGTTTGTTCCGCACACTGTACCGACGACAGCTATGCTACGACAGAGATGGCAAGAATGTGTGGATATCCTGCGACGCTCAAAGCAGATGCATTTCCAACGATAAAGTCAACGAAATCACAAAGGTGAGCTTTCCATCCATCCATCTTCTTCCGCTTATCCGAGGTCGGGTCGCAGGGGCAGCAGCCTAAGCAGGGAAGCCCAGACTTCCCTCTCCCCAGCCACTTCGTCTAGCTCTTCCTGGGGGATCCCGAGGCGTTCCCAGGCCAGCCGGGAGACATAGTCTTCCCAACGTGTCCTGGGTCTTCCCCGTGGCCTCTTACCGGTTGGACGTGCCCTAAACACCTCCCTAGGGAGGCGTTCGGGTGGCATCCTGACCAGATGCCCGAGCCACCTCATCTGGCTCCTCTCGATGTGGAGGAGCAGCGACTTTACTTTGAGTTCCTCCCGGATGGCAGAGCTTCTCACCCTATCTCTAAGGGAGAGACCCAAACTCATTTGGGCCGCTTGTACCCATGATCTTATCCTTTCTGTCATGACCCAAAGCTCATGACCATAGGTGAGGATGGGAACGTAGATCGACCGGTAAATTGAGAGCTTTGCCTTCCGGCTCAGCTCCTTCTTCACCACAACAGATCGGTACAACGTCCGCATTACTGAAGACGCCGCACCGATCCGCCTGTCGATCTCACGATCCACTCGTGAACAAGACTCCTAGGTACTTGAACTCCTCCACTTGGGGCAGGGTCTCCTCCCCAACCCGGAGATGGCACTCCACCCTTTTCCTGGAGAGAACCATGGACTCGGATTTGGAGGTGCTGATTCTCATTCCGGTCGCTTCACACTCGGCTGCGAACCGATCCAAAGGTGAGCTTCGTTGATGTTATTGACTTACAGTATGTGGAGTGTGCTAATCAGACATTTGGTCACGGCATGACTGCAAGCTAATTGATGCTAACATGTTATTTAGGCTAGCTTGCATCATTATACCTCATTTGTAGCTATATTTGCATCCAGCCTTTCCCTCCACCCACATTTAATGCCAAACAAACACATACCAATCGTTGGTTAGAAGGCAATCGCCGAATTCGTCCGCACCTTCTCCCGCGCCGCTGTTGTTGTGATATGGTTCAATAGCTTCAGTTTCTTCTTCAATTTCGTTTTCGCTATCTGCCTTCCACACGCCAACCATCCGTTTCAATATATTCGTAATCTTTTGAATCGCTTGCGCCGCCGAAATCCGAGTCTTAATCCGAGCTACTATGCTATATCTTTCTGTGCTATCCGCCATGTTTGCTTCTGGTGGCTTCACGCAGTGACGTCACAGGATAATGGACGGGTGGGTATAACGACGGTTAAAATCAGGCACTTTGAAGCCGTTTTTCGGGATATTGCGTGATGGGTAAAATTTCGAGAAAAACTGCGAAAAATAAAAAAAGCCACTGGGAACTGGGAATCTTCAGCTCTCACTGGATCGGTTCGCAGCCGAGTGTGAAGCGGCCGGAATGAGAATCAGCACCTCCAAATCCGAGTCCATGGTTCTCTCCCGGAAAAGGGTGGAATGCCATCTCCGGGTTGGGGAGGAGACCCTGCCCCAAGCGGAGGAGTTCAAGTACCTAGGAGTCTTGTTCACGAGTGAGGGAAGGAGTGGATCGTGAGATCGACAGGCGGATCGGTGCGGCGTCTTCAGTAATGCGGACGTTGTACCGATCCGTTGTGGTGAAGAAGGAGCTGAGCCGGAAGGCAAAGCTCTCAATTTACCGGTCGATCTACGTTCCCATCCTCACCTATGGTCATGAGCTTTGGGTCATGACCGAAAGGATAAGATCACGGGTACAAGCGGCCGAAATGAGTTTGGGGCTCTCCCTTAGAGATAGGGTGAGAAGCTCTGTCATCCGGGAGGAACTCAAAGTAAAGCCGCTGCTCCTTCACATCGAGAGCAGCCAGATGAGGTGGTTCGGGCATCTGGTCAGGGTGTGTTTAGGGCACGCCCAACCGGTAGGAGGCCACGGGGAAGACCCAGGACACGTTGGGAAGACTATGTCTCCCGGCTGGCCTGGGAACGCCTCGGGATCCCCCGGGAAGAGCTAGACGAAGTGGCTGGGGAGAGGGAAGTCTGGGCTTCCCTGCTTAGGCTGCTACCCCCACGACCCGACCTCGGATAAGCAGAAGAAGATGGACGGATGGATGGATGGAACTGATTTTTTTTTGTTTTTAACCCTTCAGAAATTGTGATAATGTTCCCCTTTAATTGTATTTTCTAGACTTCAGCCGTAGTGACAGTGATGTGACTTAGTACCAGGCTTGATCAAGGCACTTCCCTGTCATTCCTCTGTGGTCCGATGGTGCAGGGAGCACAGCAAGCCTTGTTACCTTTGCACCACAGGAATGCCCTCGGTGGGCGACTCTGCGGGCTGGAGAGGTCTCCCTCACCGCAGACCCTGCAGCACCCGCCAGTCCTCCCAAACAGCGTGTAAACTGTCCCTGAGAAGACTTAGACAAACACGGTCAACCACACCTCAACCGGGCACATTAGCAAATCAATAGCGCGAGCCGCACGGAAACCTGTGCTGCGGATGACTTTATGGGCCAAGCTCGATTAGCGGTGAACCCATAAAAGACTTTTCCCTTAATCTGAAACCCACATTAACAATTTCAATTACCAAGCTCAAGGCCATGGGCGGCTCACATTTCCCTTGTGCTGCATTCCCCCAAAAAATGGCTAGAAACGTCCACATGCCAGACCAATGTGGAAATTAGGTGTCTTGTTTGGGTAGTATTTTCAAAAGGCACTAAACCTACCAGCAGGTAAGCAACACGATGTTATTGAGCACCTCAGTCTTCTCGGTACTGAGTGGCAGAGGTCCCAACATCTGTCTCGAAGGCCTGTCTTTCAGATTTGTGTGTCGCAGCATTTACTTCCCCGGGCCTCTAGTCTTTCAGGGGGGGGGAGTAGAGAGAGCTGTGGTTTTGCAACAAATTAGCAACAGCCTGTTCCTCGTTGACTTAAATGGTGTATTTGCATAAAGGCCGCCAGTCTCGGACGTTGTGTCTTTGCCAACCATTGTTCCAGCTCAGAAACGTTTTGTATTGAAAGACCTTGATACAACTCAGATCGAATTTTCCACACATGTTCACGTCTTGTAATTGATGTAAGTCATTTCGGTGCATTGTTTGTCTCGGGAAGACGGCACTTGTAATCCTACCCAACACAGTGCTGTGATTTACAACGCTGTCTCTGACTTAGCAGTTTAATTCTCCCCCTCAACTTTCAGTTGGGTATTTATGTGACATTCTGGGGAGACTGAAACACAATAGCCCGTGGCTACGCTGGTTCTACCGCATCTTGCGGAAATTATTCACAGCCTCACGCCTCACTCAAGGACACACACACACGCACACACACACACACACACAGTCACACGCATAGGTTGATCATATGCTTTCTCTGCCGTAGGCGGCTGAATCGTAATCAACTGCAGCAGCTTCCGGAGTTGCTGTTTCAGAAGAACCCTGGCCTGTCTCGACTGTAAGTAACTGCAACTTTTTTTGGGGGGCATTATTTCAACTGACCACGCTCCTTGGTTGATGTCGTACTCCAACACCGCACAGCACATGTTTGAACACAGACGGCGGTCAGGCATACATTTGACCTACTCAAAGGTTCATCTGAGGTTTGTTGTCATTGATCCCCAGTGTTGTTTTTGTTGAAGGATCACATTGTTGACAAGGAGGTGGTGTGTGTATGACTGTAAGGGGTTATATCAGTTGGAGGCGTGTCTTAATGAAATTAAACAATGGATGTCCGCTAACTTTTTGCAACTCAACGCCAAAAAAACGGAAATGCTGATTATCGGTCCTGCTAGACACCGACCTCTATTTAATAATACAACTCTAACATTTGACAACCAAACAATTAAACAAGGCGACACGGTAAAGAATCTGGGTATTATCTTCGACCCAACTCTCTCCTTTGAGGCACACATTAAAAGCATTACTAAAACGGCCTTCTTTCATCTCCGTAATATCGCTAAAATTCGCTCAATTCTGTCCACTAAAGACGCTGAGATCATTATCCATGCGTTTGTTACGTCTCGCCTCGATTACTGTAACGTATTATTTTCGGGTCTCCCCATGTCTAGCATTAAAAGATTACAGTTGGTACAAAATGCGGCTGCTAGACTTTTGACAAGAACAAGAAAGTTTGATCACATTACGCCTGTACTGGCTCACCTGCACTGGCTTCCTGTGCACTTAAGATGTGACTTTAAGGTTTTACTACTTACCTATAAAATACTACACGGTCTAGCTCCATCCTATCTTGCCGATTGTATTGTACCATATGTCCCGGCAAGAAATCTGCGTTCAAAGGACTCCGGCTTATTAGTGATTCCCAAAGCCCAAAAAAAGTCTGCGGGCTATAGAGCTTTTTCATTTCGGGCTCCAGTACTCTGGAATGCCCTCCCGGTAAAAGTTCGAGATGCCACCTCAGTAGAAGCATTTAAGTCTCACCTTAAAACTCATTTATATACTCTAGCCTTTAAATAGACTCCCTTTTTAGACCAGTTGATCTGCCGTTTCTTTTCTTTTTTCTTCTATGTCCCACTCTCCTTTGTGGAGGGGGTCCGGTCCGATCCGGTGGCCATGTACCGCTTGCCTGTGTATCGGCTGGGGACATCTCTGCGCTGCTGGTCCGCCTCCGCTTGGGATGGTTTCCTGCTGGCTCCGCTATGAACGGGACTCTCGCTGCTGTGTTGGATCCGCTTTGGACTGGACTCTCGCAACTGTGTTGGATCCATTATGGATTGAACTTTCACAGTATCATGTTAGACCCGCTCGACATCCATTGCTTTCCTCCTCTCCAAGGTTCTCATAGTCATCATTGTCACAGACGTCCCACTGGGTGTGAGTTTTCTTTGCCCTTATGTGGGCCTACCGAGGATGTGGTAATGGTTTGTGCAGCCCTTTGAGACACTAGTGATTTAGGGCTATATAAGTAAACATTGATTGATTGATTGAAACCAACCTTTCTTACCTGTTTTCCTGTATTTGGGATCCCCATAAACCCTGGAGATTCGAATTTAAACCTTGGCGGAGATATTAATAAAACACGAGCCTTTTGGTATTTGAGACTTCAGTGACATAATTATATACTATAAGGTTGTGCGGTATAGTACCGCGATACTAATGAATCATATTAGATACTATTAATCTACAACTAACATTCACTGTAATGATACCAAGTACAGTAGCATATCTAGATAGATAAATAGATAGTACTTTATTGATTTCTTCAGGAAAGTTCCCTCAGGAAAATTTAAATCTAGTCGATACTACTATGATTATGTCAATAATTTTTGGCCTCACAACATCTTCTTTCGTTTTTTTTTATTTATATTATGTGTATAAACTCAGGAAATACGTCCAAGGACACATGAGGACTTTGAATATGACCAATTTAAGTCTCACCTTAAAACTCATCTGTATACTCTAGCCTTTAAATAGACCTCCTTTTTAGACCAGTTGATCTGCCGCTTCTTTTCTTTCTCCTATGTCCCCCCCTCCCTTGTGGAGGGGGTCCGGTCCGATGACCATGGATGAAGTACTGGCTGTCCAGAGTCGAGACCCAGGATGGACCGCTCGCCTGTATCGGTTGGGGACATCTCTACGCTGCTGATCCGCCTCCGCTTGAGATGGTTTCCTGTGGACGGGACTCTGGCTGCTGTCTTGGATCCGCTTGAACTGAACTCTCGCGGTTGTGTTGGAGCCACTATGGATTGAACTTTGATAGTATCATGTTAGACCCGCTCGACATCCATTGCTTTCGGTCCCCTAGAGAGGGGGGGTTGCCCACATCTGAGGTCCTCTCCAAGGTTTCTCATAGTCAGCACTGTCACTGGCGTCCCACTGGATGTGAATTCTCCCTGCCCACTGGGTGTGAGTTTTCCTTGCCCTTTTGTGGGTTCTTCCGAGGATGTTGTAGTCGTAATGATTTGTGCAGTCCTTTGAGACATTTGTGATTTGGGGCTATATAAATAAACATTGATTGATTGATTGAATTTATGATCCTGTAACGCTGGCTGAGAAAGCCAAATATTTTAAAATATATTTCCGTGAGAGCCGTATAATATCGTTAACCCTGAATACAACTGTCAGGTTCCAACACTGATGACATATTAAACAGACAAGAAGCAAGGAATTAAACAGAGACAGGATTAAATTTAGCTCAATGAGGAGAAACCCGTAAAACTGTACCCAGCTTTTACAGTGTCGTCCCACACTCTGGCAAGAGAATTCTACGCCTCCTCTTTTATTTGGACTTTCCCTGATTACAACAACTAAATGTGTGCGTCTCGTATTGTTTTTAATAACATTGTTATTCTGAAGCTGACCAGTAATAAATAAAATACTTTTGACTATTAATGCGACTTCTTGAACAGGTGCGATAGAAACGGATGGATGGATTAAAATGCATGAGAATGTTTTATATTTTGAACTTTATTTTTGACACTGTGATTACTAGCGGACATATTCATTACTTGTCGTGTTAAACAATGTCAGCTAAGATTTATCTGAGAGCCAGACGCAGTCATCAAAAGAGCCACATCTGGCTCTAGAGCCACAGGTTCCCTACCCCTGCTCTAAAGACTTGGTATCAGATTGATACCCAAATTTGTGATATCATCCAAAACTAGTGTAAAGTATCCAAACAACAAGAATACGTGATTATCACGTTTTAACAGAAGTGTAGCTAGAACATGTTAGAAGAGAAAGTAAGCAGAGGTTAACAGTAAATGAACAAGTAGATTAATAATTCATTTTCTACCACTTGTCCTAAATAATTTTGACGAAAAAAAATAGAATGGAAAATGACACAATATTTTTCTGCATATTTCAGCAGCTAAATTAGGAACTTTTGTTTGCTTACTTACTAATTAAAGACAAATTGTCTTGTATGTTCACTATTTTATTTAAGGACAAACTTGCAATGTACCGTAAGTTTTTTTTGTTAAAATAAAGCCAAAAATTCCATTTTTTGTGGTCCTCTTTATTTACAAAAGTACCGAAAAGTATCGAATTAATTTTGGTACCGGTACGAAAATATTGATATTGGGACAACACTAATGTGTTGTGGGGCAGACTGCCTTGTACATGCACATGCATGTAACTTATACCTCTCATTTGACTTGGTAAGGAAGTGCTTAAAACTACAACACGCCAGGGTCAGGATGCAGTCTGGGGTGGAGATGCAGTCCAAGTGAGCTTTGGCTTTGGCACGTAAATAAGACAGCCCATAAAATGGCGCATTCTGGAGAGACAATCAATCAATCAATGTTTACTTATATAGCCCTAAATCACTAGTGTCTCAAAGGGCTGCACAAACCACAACACAAACCACTACGACATCCTCGGTAGGCCCACATAAGGGCAAGGAAAACTCACACCCAGTGGGACGTCGGTGACAATGATGACTATGAGAACCTTGGAGAGGAGGAAAGCAATGGATGTCGAGCGGGTGTAACATGATACTGTGAAAGTTCAATCCATAATGGATCCAACACAGCCGCGAGAGTCCAGTCCAAAGCGGATCCAACACAGCAGCGAGAGTCCCGTTCACAGCGGAGCCAGCAGGAAACCATCCCAAGCGGAGGCGGATCAGCAGCGCAGAGATGTCCCCAGCCGATACACAGGCGAGCGGTACATGGCCACCGGATCGGACCGGACCACCTCCACAAGGGAGAGTGGGACATAGGAGAAAAAAGAAAAGAAACGGCAGATCAACTGGTCTAAAAAGGGAGTCTATTTAAAGGCTAGAGTATACGGATGAGTTTTAAGGTGAGACTTAAATGCTTCTACTGAGGTAGCATCTCGAACTGTTACCGGGAGGGCATTACAGATTACTGGAGCCCGAACGGAAAACGCTCTATAGCCCGCAGACTTTTTTTGGGCTTTGGGAATCACTAATAAGCCGGAGTGCTTAGAACGCAGATTTCTTGCCGGGACATATGGTACAATACAATCGGCAAGATAGGATGGAGCTAGACCGTGTAGTATTTTATACGTAAGTAGTAAAACCTTAAAGTCACATCTTAAGTGCACAGGAAGCCAGTGCTGGTGAGCCAGTACAGGCGTAATGTGATCAAACTTTCTTGTTCTTGTCAAAAGTCTAGCAGCCGCATTTTGTACCAACTGTAATCTTTTAATGCTAGACATGGGGAGACCCGAAAATAATACGATACAGTATCAGAAAACAACTTGAAAATGGTCCGTAAAAAAACAAAACTATGCAACAATTTGACCCATGAACCAGCATGTTATGTTTACATGTCGGGGGGAAAAAACGAGGGGCTCTATCATGCAAAACCGACTTTTCTAACCGGATGGTACCTGCTTATCCGTCAGTGTTGCCAACTTGGCGACTTTGTTGCGAAATCCGACAACTTTCCAATCCTGTTAGCGACTTTTTTTTCGTAAACCGCTACTAGCAACAAATCTACCAACATTTTCCAATGTTACATTGAAAACTTTGATTGTGTCTTGGAGACTCTGAGGTGAAAGCCTGCAGCAGTTACTGTACTCGGCAAGCAGTGACAGGTGCTGCTAGTCAGCTGGTGCTGGGATTTCCGAGTTCCGAGCCGGAAGTATAGACTGGAATTTTAGATGTTTTTTTTTTTTTTTACTGTGACACTTAAATAAATCACTAATTTTGATTCGTCAGTTTGATTTCTCAGTGTGATTTGTCCACTGTACACAGCCTCAGTCATTTACTCACCTCGTCTGTGAGTGTGTGTGTTCAGTTCTAGACTGCTTCATCCCAAGTGCAGGACTAATAGACTCAAAAACCCCTTTGTCCCACACGCCATTAGACTGTACAACTCCTCTCTGGGGCGGGGGGCCGGGGGTACTAGGGTGACAGGGGATGCAAAACAATAACAGTGCAATAGGTTTTCATAACATGGTCACTACTGCCTACTTTGTCTTGTTATATTCTTATTTTACTGTTATAAGTTTATTCCCATTGTTGCTTTTTATTTTTTATTCTTATTGTAATATTTCTCTATTTTGTTTCCATTCAAACCCCCGTTATTTACTTTTTTTTTTTTAATTGATCTCAACTCTGTACACTGCTGCTGGAATTTTAATTTTCCTGAAGGAACTCTCCTGAAGGAATCAATAAAGTTCTATCCATCTATCTATCTATCTATCCATCCATCCATCCATCCATCCATCTCTATCTCTATCTCTATCTCTATCTCTATCTCTATCTCTATCTCTATCTATCTATCTATCTATCTATCTATCTATCTATCTATCTATCTATCTATCTATCTATCTATCTATCTATCTATCTATCTATCTATCTATCTATCTATCTATCTATCTATCTATCTATCTATCTATCTATCTATCTATCTCTCTATCTCTCTATCTCTCCATCCATCCATCCAAAGTTGCCACTTTGTCCGCCTTGGTTTACAAAGCGAGTAAATATTCCTTCATTGTCATGTCGAGCTAATATAAATCACTGCAACATCCCAATTCCCTCCTTTATGTTAATGAGCCAGTCACTACATATGGTTCGTTAATAAATATCACGAGCCTCAATTCTTGTGATCAGCTTCGATACTCTAACGTTTAACAATGCAGAACAAAATTGATTTAAAGAAAAAGAACCAAGAATCAAAAGAATAATGTTAAAATGCAGTTCTGATCATACTTATCATTTTTTAAACTCACTTTTGTATCTCTCCTACTGTGTCCTCTGCAATAAATTATGCAAATGAGGCTTAGTACAGCCTATTGCTTGGGTTGGCTCATTAAATATTCCTGGTGGGAAAGCCAGCGTCTGTTCTCACTGAGTACGAGGAGCCTTTTAGCCTTCCTCGAAGAAAATTGCCCTATGCTTGCGTTGTTTTTTGGCTTGCGAACCGTTGAAATCGCGAAAATGAGAAAAGTCTCTTCAGAGTACCTTGAGAGGAGATCGAGAAGGGGCGAAAGAGTGCAGGGTTTTACAAAAAACAATAAAAGTGGCAAGTACTCCAGACCCAGAGAGCAGAGTCGAAGAACGCACAATTTTAGGTTGATCCATCCATCCATTTCCTACCGCTTATTCCCTTTCGGGGTCGCGGGGGGCGCTGGCGCCTATCTCGGCTACAATCGGGCGGATGGCCGGGTACACCCTGGACAAGTCGCCACCTCATCGCAGGGCCAACACAGATAGACAGACAACATTCACACTCGGTTGATATTATTTGTATTTTATCTTGTTTCTGAGTTCTTCAAACACATGTTTGAAAATGGCTTGATTTCAAAGGCAGCCAAAAAGTGTCTAAAAGATGGTCTGTAACACAAAATGTATGCATAATTTTTGCCAAAGAACCACCATTACATCTTATATAGGCTACAAAGAAGTGTTTTAAATGTAGTGAAGTGTATTACATTTGTATAGCGCTTTTCTCTAGTGACTCAAAGCGCTTTACATAGTGAAACCCAATATCTACGTTACATTTAAACCAGTGTGGGTGGCACTGGGAGCAGGTGGGTAAAGTGTCTTGCCCAAGGACACAACGGCAGTGACTAGGATGGCACAAGCGGGAATCGAACCTGCAACCCTCAAGTTGCTGGCACGGCCACTCTACCAACCGAGCTATGCCGCCCTATGTAGAAAAATAATCCAAGTATGACTATTTTAAGGTCAACGAAACACAGATTTTGGGCTCTATGTTAATAATTACCATCAATATATATACATTTTTATGTACTTTGAGTCCATTCATCCATCCAGTCATCAACTATTTTTCCAGAACCTCCCAAAAATTAGGGCAAAAAGACCAACCGGAATCAGAATCAGAAAAGTTTTTATTGCCATTGTTTGACAACGGGTTCACAAAGTAGGAATTTTACCTGGTGCAATGGTGCAACATAAAAGAGACATATAACACAGAATAAAATAACATGAGCTGTAATTGAGCTATCCGATCTTGGTATTGTTCACGTGTCCAATGACCAATAAGGAGTCCGACCCAGTCTAAATAAACCGTGTGATTTCTCCTTTACAAGTGTTATTATGTGAAATATATCTGGGCCCACTCAACCTATTAGGGCTAGTTGAAAAAAGTATTAAAACAAAAACATGCAATTGTATTTCTAAATGACCAAAGATTCTCTCGATTTTGCTTAACAATCTGACTCCAGTGATGTTCTGTAGTTCATGCACTGTTCACATATTTGACATGTTCTGCTCGTGCGCTAATCATCTTTTGGTCCGTTTTAATACAAATAAATGTGCCCCCCAGCCAACTGTCCTTCCCGGACCTCCCTTGAGCAAGGGCCAAAACAACATTGGAAGTTTTAAGACCAGTAAAGATGTGCGGTTTACGGTCTCATTCGCTTAGTCCGCGGATAAACCGCGGGTCGGGCGGGTGACATGTCGAAAAAATAGATTTTAATTAGATTCGGGCGGGTGGCGGTTGAACCATTCGGAAATATTTGATATACATGGTTCAGGGATCGGTATCCTTTGCCTTTCAAAGAGCCGTTTAGGACCCGTGTCACAAAGCGAAGAAGACAATAGGAGACGCAAACATTTTCTAGTCACCCAGGTAATAAGTATTAGGGCGTGCTATGAAGCCATTGGCTTTGTCGCCTTCTACAACATGTACGATCTGCTTGTCACTCCAGCATCATGTTGTGTGTGGCTTCCGCAGACACACACACACGACTGCAAGGCAAACTGAGTGACACAGAGTACACTAACGGTTGTGATATAAACAATTTTAACACTCTTAGTAATATGCGCCACGCTGTGAAGCCACACCAAACAAGAATGACAAACACATTTTGGGAGAACACCCTCCCAGTAACACAACATAAACGCAACACAACAAATACCCAGAATCCTTTGTATCCATGACAATTCCTACCCAGGTGCGTCGGTAGGGAGGGTGGGGGTGTAAAATATATTCGAGATTGTCACGGATGCAAAGGATTCTGGGTATTTGTTGTGTTGCGTTTGTTGTGTTACTGTGAGGATGTTCTCCCGAAATGTTTGTCATTCTTGCTTGGTGTGGCTTCACAGCGTGGCGCATACTAGTAAGAGTGTTAAAATTGTTTACATCACAACCATCAGTGTACTCTGTGTCACCCAGTATGCCTTTCAATCTTGTACGTGTATTAGAGGAAGCTGCATACAACATGTTACTGGACTAAAAATCGGGTTGGACATGTTGTAGAAGGAGTCAAAGGTAACGGCTGCACATCACACCCTTATTCTTGTCATCAGGATGAACAGCATTGGATATTCGCGAGAACGTTAGCGGCTCCCATTGTCTTTTTTACTCTGTGAAACGGGTTTAAATAGCTCTTTGAGTGGTAAAGGTGGCCGACCTCTGATGTATTTCAACGGGCGGGCGGTTGTGGTTCTGATAAAATGTTGGTTCGGGTGGACGGCGGGTGGATGACGACTTTGGTGATGCGGTTGCGGATGATATAATTGCCTATCCGCGCATCTGTAGTACCCAGCTTTTTTTTTTTTAATTCAAGTCCTCCCAGATAATCGTGGTCTCAATTCTAAGCAAAAAAAAATATTTTTTTTCAGAAAGTCGCAGAACCCATGCATGCACACCCTCCCATGGACATACACACGCATGCCGTATGGCCAAACTGTCCCGCAGCAAAGCTAAACTTTTATTCTCATCTCTAACAAGACCCAACGTTCTTTCGTCCAGATTTTTATTATTTGAGCTAATCAGTCGCTCGCTGACCCTTCCAGCTCAAAGTATCCTAGTTACCTGCAGCATCTGGGAATAATGAAACAGTGGGACATGGAAAAACGATTGTTGGCTTATGATCCCGACCTCAGACCCTCGTTTGAAGTCGAACACCATCTTGAATCTATCTGTTGCTTCATTGTAACTATCTCCACCCGTCACCTGTCATTATTCTAAAGTCATCCATCCTTCAGGGCTTCAGGATAAAGCCTGTCGTCCTTTGGGACAGTGCAGCTCTGCTTGGGACTTTCTCACCGGCTGGACTGTCTAGACCGAGCAAAGCGAGGCCTTCCAGACCAGCGCTCGGCCTTGAAAGAGCGTGATTAGTCCATCTGGGGCAAGCGGCTTTTGCCAACAGCCAGGGAATTGTACTAACACAGCTCCCCCGTTTCATCCCGCTCATTATTCGAAACTTTGCGCCGCACATCCTGCGCAATGAGACCTTGGTCACGTTGGCTAAATCGATCCACAATGTGTGTATACATTCATTTCTTCTTCATCCTTGGGACTGAGTTCAACAGAGCCATAATAGACCGTGATACTTTTCAGGTGTATTGTATGTTCCGAAGCAGTTAAAACAAATGAGTAAAACCCGCATGGTTGGATTGGCGAAAAATGGCGCCCAAAGTAGATTGACAGATTGATTTGTGCAAGACTTTTTAAGAACAGCGGGGAAAAGACAAAGCTTTTTCTTAATGTGTTTCTTAACTCCTGATGTGTCTGGGCCACACTGTGGGTTCTGGTTCCAGTCTGATGCGGTTGGGTTACAGCTTGCCTTGCTCTTGCCAGCAGTTTTAATGGACTTAAAAGGTTCTCGGTTCCCAGAGGAAGACGTTTGCTGCTATTTCGTTTGCGCTTTTGTGAGGAGGACTGACAACCAGGGTATGATAATATAAGTTAAACCTGCGCCTTCGCACTTGCTCAAAGTGCTTGGCTGGAATTGTTAAGGTTTACCTTTATGATCCTTACAAGGGAGATTATCATAAAAGATGGTTGTCTTCATTTAAACCAGGGGTAGGGAACCTATGGCTCTAGAGCCAGATGTGGCTCTTTTGATGACTGCTTCTGGCTCTCAGATAAATCTAAGCTGACATTGCTTAACGCGATAATTATGAATAATTTCGCTGGTAATCACAGTGCTAAAAATAACGTGCAAAATACAAAAAATTCTCATGCATCCGTTTTTTACCGCACCTGTTCAAGAAGTCGCATTAATGGTAAGAAGTATTTTATGTCACAATGGGGGGGGTTGCAGCTTGCTGCGAGGTCGTTCTCCCAGGAAGGCAGACGGACTACTCGGGACATTGCATTTAGGTAAAAACATGATTTAATTTTAACTAAAAAAAGATACAAACAAAAATCGCTCACAGAGGAGGCACAACTTGGGCTAAAAAACAAAGCTAACGCATAAACAGACTAAGAACATAAATCAAACAACACTTACTTGGCACGGCATGAAGCACGATACTATGGCAAGGCATGAAACAAGTCAGCACAGGGCGACTGACTGGCAAAGACGAGCTTAAATACTGCCTCTGATTAGTGCTCGGGAAGCAGGTGGCGGGCATTTTGTCCACCAGAGACAGGTGGACAAAATGAGTAACCAAGGAAACCAGACAAGGGAGTGGAAAAAAACAGAAACTTAAAGAGTCCAAAGGACAAACAGCACATGATCAACAGACATGACAGTTTATTTATTATTGGTTAGCTTCAGAATAACAATGTTATTAAAAAGAATAAGAGACTTATTATACTCTAAAAATGTTGGTCTTACTTAAAAATGCACGCATTTAGTTGTATTCAGTGTTAAAAAATATATGTCTCATTTTGAAATATTTGGCTTTCATGGCTCTCTCAGCCAAAAAGGTTCCCGACCCCTGATTTAGACCCTTTGATGTTTTTCCTCTATGCCTCCATTACACCCCGTATTGTTCTTGTTCCAAAGCTTTTGGGAGTTGCAACACAATTTTTGACATACTTTTGACAGAAAGACTGGCCGTGTCCGATCTTTGTGTCAATGAACTGTTGGTTGGCAGGAAATTGGGGACTTTTCACCTCAGGAAAGGTAGGGAACATTTAAGAAAACAACGTATGAGTGAATAAGACACGTGGCTATTGGACCCACAAGAAGTGAACATTAAAGAAAACATTTGGTTTCATCCATTTGCAGGATTCACTCTTCACTCTAGTTTTGGGTATTGGGCATAAAGGGGAACTGGAATAGTCCACATTTTTTAGTAAATGGCTTTTTTGTTGATATCCGATATTCGGATATTGTCCAACTCTTAATTACTGATTCCGATATCAACAGAAACATACAGTTGTAGAATCAACACATTATTATGCCTAATTTTGTTGGATGCATTAAACCAGGGGTCACCAATGTGGTGCCCGCGGGCACCAGGTAGCCCGTAAGGACCAGATGAGTCGCCCTCTGGCCTGTTCTAAAAATAGCTCAAAGAGCAGCACTTACCAGTGAGCTGCCTTTATTTCTTTAATTTTATTTATTTACTAGCAATCTGGTCTCGCTTTGCCCGACATTTTTAATTCTAAGAGAGACAAAACTCAAATAGAATTTGAATATCCCCAAAAATATTTTAAAGACTTGGTCTTCACTTGTTAAAATAAATGAAATTATTTTTTTTACTTTGCTTCTTATAACTTTCAGAAAGACAATTTTAGAGGAAAAATACAGCCTTAAAAATGATGTTAGGTTTTTTAAACACATATAGCTTTTAACCTTTTAAATTCCTTCCTCTTCTTTCCTGACAATTTAAATCAATGTTCAAGTGCATTTATTTTTTTCATTGTAAAGAATAATAAATACATTTTAATTCAATTCTTCATTTTAGCTTGTTTTTTCAACGAAAAATATTTGTGAAATCTTTCTTCAAACTTATGATTAAAATTCCCCAAAAATACTGTAGCAAATATAGAAAATCTTTAAAATCAAATTTAAATCTTATTTCAAAGTCTTTTGAATTTCTTTTAAAATTTTTGTTCTGGAAAATCTAGAAGAAATAATGATTTGTCTTTGTTAGAATTATAGCTTGGTCCAATTTGTTATATATTTTAATAAAATGCAGTTTGGATTTTAACCTATTTAAAACATGTCATCAAAATTCTAACATTAATCTTAATCAGGAAAAATTACTAATGATGTTCCATGAATTCTTTGTTAATTTTTTTCAAAAACAAGTTTGGTTGAATTTAGAATTTTAAAGAGTCCAAATTTAAGATAAATTATGTTTCAAAATTTAATTTTCATTTTTTTTCCGGTTTTCTCTTCTTTTAAACCGTTCAATTAAATGTTTTTTTCATCATTTATTCTCTACAAAATAACCTTCGTAAAAGGAAAAAAAAAATGTATGACGGAATGACAAACTAAAATACCCATTTTAATATATATATATTTTATTTTATTTTTTTTTAATTAATTTTTTTTAATTTTATTTTAATTTTTTATTTTTTTTATTTTTGATTTATTCATTTATTAAAAGTAAATTGAGCAAATTGGCTATTTCTGGCAATTTTTTAAAGTGTGTATCAAACTGGTAGCCCTTCGCATTAATCAGTACCCAAGAAGTAGCTCTTGGTTTCAAAAAGGTTGCTGACCCCTGCTTGTGATTTTTCCCACACCTGCACATTGCACTCTACCATGGTATCGAGCACTATTCTCTGGATAATCCAATCAAGACATATATATATATATATATATATATATATATATATATGTGTGTGTAGGATGTGTTTTAAAAGTAGATTAAAATCATCATAGGTCTCCTATAATACCGCCTACTGATCCAGCGTTGTCTAAACAACTGCTGAGACAGGAAAGTACAGTCGAGCATAGTCGTGGTTGTGTGTTAAGGTTTGGCGCTAAACGAGTGCTACCAGCACTGTGGCGCTACGGTTCACTGATGGAAATTTCCACAAGTACTTGGACATTCTCTAACTACAAACCCAAGTTAGTCTACATAGCCTATGTCTCGTATTGTCCTGTAGGTTTGTGTTCCTTGACCTCTTTACCTGCACCCCTTCCCAAGCCTGAGAGATAGCAGACACTGATGCATGTGGGGCGAAGCAGAGATAATTGCAATTGATTAGAGATAATTAGAGATCGTTAAAAGTTGTCAGTGATGGATGGCAGATGGAGAGACGCAACGGGAAGAGGCAACACGGAGGTGAGAGGCGTGGCGTGGAACATCGGTGAACAATACCAGTGAAAATAGAGTTGCAGTCATCAGTCTTAACAACCTGTCCCCCCCCCCCAGCCACTCGTCAAATTCTCCTCATTCCACTTCCACTACACTACACAGCTGTAATCTACTCATCCGTGTCTGTAATTAGTGCCTCCTCGCGGTGGGAGAGCCGGAGGAAGGAAGGACCGTGGGACGACAGGGAAAAGGTGAGACGATTTGGCGTAGCGGAGAACAGATAGCCGAAAGAGACGGTCCCCTGGGGGGGGAGAGCAGCATCTGGTTTGAGGTCAGGATGGGTGCTGGTGTGTGTGGGGTAGGAATGAGGTGAAGGTTGTTGCTTGCAGTTGCCACAACACAACCTTGTTTGGAGGGGGTTGTTGCTTTCATTAATGGCAAATGTGTGGCATTACACAGGGAGGTGAGGTTTCTCCCCCCGTAGCTATAAAGGAAGGAAATATACCTGCACAAATGAAAAGATGAGAACATCTTGGTAAACCAATCAATCAATCAATGTTTATTTATATAGCCCTAAATCGCTAGTGTCTCAAAGGGCTGCATAAACCACTACGACATCCTCGGTAGGCCCACATAAGGGCAAGGAAAACTCACACCCAGTGGGACGTGGGTGACAATGATGACTATGAGAACCTTGGAGAGGAGGAAAGCAATGGATGTCGAGCGGGTCTAACATGATACTGTGAAAATTCAATCCATAATGGATCCAACACAGTCGCGAGAGTCCAGTCCAAAGCGGATCCGACACAGCGGCGAGAGTCCCGTTCACAGCGGAGCCAGCAGGAAACCATCCCAAGCACAGAGATGTCCCCAGCCGATACACAGGCGAGCAGTACATGGCCACCGGATCGGACCGGACCCCCTCCACAAGGGAGAGTGGGACATAGGAGAAAAAGAAAAGAAACGGCAGATCAACTGGTCTAAAAAGGGAGTCTATTTAATCAATCAATCAATGTTTACTTATATAGCCCTGAATCACTAGTGTCTCAAAGGGCTGCATAAACCACTACGACATCCTCGGTAGGCCCACATAAGGGCAAGGAAAACTCACACCCAGTGGGACGTCGGTGACAATGATGACTATGAGAACCTTGGAGAGGAGGAAAGCAATGGATGTCGAGCGGGTCTAACACGATACTGTGAAAGTTCAATCCATAATGGATCCAACACAGTCGCGAGAGTCCAGTCCAAAGCGGATCCGACACAGTCGCGAGAGTCCCGTTCACAGCGGAGCCAGCAGGAAACCATCCCAAGCGCAGAGATGTCCCCAGCCGATACACAGGCGAGCAGTACATGGCCACCGGATCGGACTGGACCCCCTCCACAAGGGAGAGTGGGACATAGGAGAAAAAGAAAAGAAACGGCAGATCAACTGGTCTAAAAAGGGAGTCTATTTAATCAATCAATCAATGTTTACTTATATAGCCCTAAATCGCTAGTGTCTCAAAGGGCTGCACAAACCACTACAACATCCTCGGTAGGCCCACATAAGGGCAAGGAAAACTCACACCCAGTGGGACGTCGGTGACAATGATGACTATGAGAACCTTGGAGAGGAGGAAAGCAATGGATGTCGAGCGGGTCTAACATGATACTGTGAAAGTTCAATCCATAATGGATCCAACACAGTCGCGAGAGTCCAGTCCAAAGCGGATCCGACACAGCGGCGAGAGTCCCGTTCACAGCGGAGCCAGCAGGAAACCATCCCAAGCGCAGAGATGTCCCCAGCCGATACACAGGCAAGCAGTACATGGCCACCGGATCGGACCGGACCCCCTCCACAAGGGAGAGTGGGACATAGGAGAAAAAGAAAAGAAACGGCAGATCAACTGGTCTAAAAGGGAGTCTATTTAAAGGCTAGAGTATACAAATGAGTTTTAAGGTGAGACTTAAATGCTTCTACTGAGGTGGCATCTCGAACTGTTACCGGGAGGGCATTCCAGAGTACTGGAGCCCGAAATGAAAAAGCTCTATAGCCCGCAGACTTTTTTTGGGCTTTGGGAATCCCGACCCCTGAGATAGAGGGTTCCTCCTTGGACGTACTGTAAGTGAAAAAAGGTGTCCCTCAAGGTTCTGTGTTGGGCCCTTTTATTATTTACCATCAATAATCTTGGACAGAATATTTCGAACTCAACTTTCCATTTCTACGCTGATGATACTGTCCTATACTGCACAGCGCCCACTCCTGCTCAGGCCTTTAAATATTTACAACATGCATTTGACAAAGCACAACAACAACTTTGCTCTCTTCAAAGTTAAAGTCAATCAATCAATCAATGTTTACTTATATAGTCCTAAATCACTAGTGTCTCAAAGGGCTGCACAAACCACTACGACATCCTCGGTAGGCCCACATAAGGGCAAGGAAAACTCACACCCAGTGGGACGTGGGTGACAATGATGACTATGAGAACCTTGGAGAGGAGGAAAGCAATGGATGTCGAGCGGGTCTAACATGATACTGTGAAAGTTCAATCCATAATGGATCCAACACAGTCGCGAGAGTCCAGTCCAAAGCGGATCCGACACGGCGGCGAGAGTCCCGTTCACAGCGGAGCCAGCAGGAAAACATCCCAAGCACAGAGATGTCCCCAGCCGATACACAGGCGAGCAGTACATGGCCACCGGATCGGACCGGACCCCCTCCACAAGGGAGAGTGGGACATAGGAGAAAAAGAAAAGAAACGGCAGATCAACTGGTCTAAAAAGGGAGTCTATTTAATCAATCAATCAATGTTTACTTATATAGCCCTAAATCACTAGTGTCTCAAAGGGCTGCACAAACCACCACGACATCCTCGGTAGGCCCACATAAGGGCAAGGAAAACTCACACCCAGTGGGACGTCGGTGACAATGATGACTATGAGAACCTTGGAGAGGAGGAAAGCAATGGATGTCGAGCGGGTCTAACATGATACTGTGAAAGTTCAATCTATAATGGATCCAACACAGTCGCGAGAGTCCAGTCCAAAGCGGATCCGACACAGCGGCGAGAGTCCCGTTCACAGCGGAGCCAGCAGGAAACCATCCCAAGCGGAGGCGGATCAGCAGCGCAGAGATGTCCCCAGCCGATACACAGGCAAGCAGTACATGGCCACCGGATCGGACCGGACCCCCTCCACAAGGGAGAGTGGGACATAGAAGAAAAAGAAAAGAAACGGCAGATCAACTGGTTTAAAAAGGGAGTCTATTTAAAGGCTAGAGCAGGGGTGGGCAACCCGTGGCTCTTTAGCGCCGCCCTAGTGGCTCTCTGGAACTATTTCAAAAATATATGAAAAATGGAAATGATGAGGGGAAAAAAACATATTCTTCTTTTAATTTGGTTTCTGTAGGACAAACATGACACAAACCTCCCTAATTGCTATAAAGCGCACTGTTTATATTAAACATGCTTCACTGAGCCCCGATTTGTCCTACTAATTTGGGCGGTCCTTGAACTCACCCTAGTTTGTTTACAATTTACATGTATAACTTTCTCCGACTTTCTAAGACGTGATTTATGCCACTTCTTTTCCCGTCTCGTTTTGTCCACCAAACTTGTATGCACAAAGGTGAGTTTTGTTGATGTTATTGACTTACAGTATGTGAAGTGTGCTAATCAGACATATTTGGTCACGGCATGGCTGTAAGCTAATCGATGCTAACATGCTATTTAGGCTAGCTGTATGTTTATATTGCATCATTGTGCCTCATTTGCAGCTATATTTGAGCTCATTTAGTTTCCTTTAAGTCCTCTTAATTCAATTTATATCTCATGACACACTATCTGTATGTAATATGGCTTTTCATTTTTTGCGGCTCCAGACGGATTTGTTTTTGTATTTTTGGTCCAATATGGCTCTTTCAACATTTTGGTTTGCCGACCCCTGGGCTAGAGTATACAAATGAGTTTTAAGGTGAGACTTAAATGCTTCTACTGAGGTGGCATCTCGAACTTTTACCGGGAGAGCATTCCAGAGTACTGGAGCCCGAACGGAAAACGCTCTATAGCCCGCAGACTTTTTTTGGGCTTTGGGAATCACTAACAAGCCGGAGTCTTTCGAATGCAGATTTCTTGCCGGGACATATGGTACAATACAATCGGCAAGATAGGATGGAGCTAGACCGTGTAGTATTTTATACGTAAGTAGTAAAACCTTAAAGTCACATCTTAAGTGCACAGGAAGCCAGTGCTGGTGAGCCAGTACAGGTGTAATGTGATCAAACTTTCTTGTTCTTGTCAAAAGTCTAACAGCCGCATTTTATACCAACTATAATCTTTTAATGCTAGACATGGGGAGACCCGAAAATAATAATAAATTCAAGAGGGCGTGTCATCATAACAGTCCTTGGGATCATTTTCCTTGATATATGCAGAACTTCAACTCACACACTAGAAAATGTAAATAAGACTAATTAGACACAAACAAACACTATAATTACATCTGTATGCTAGTGTTCGTGCGGGGGGGAGGGGGGGGGGGGGTTGCCCATGGGGGAATATGTTCTTTCTGGCTTTTAAGATTGCTTCATAGTGTTGGTGTTGGTGTTGTGTTCTGTGGGAGATTGTGTTTCTGTTTGCGGATTTGCTCAGGGGGTGATGAAGAAGGCTTTGTTTGGAGGAATAAGAACATGCACAAGTGCATCATTACCACCGTTAGACATCCGTCTCTCACCTCGTCATCCCCGAAAGCACGAAGGTGCAGGATATTGTTTTCCAGATGTCGAAATATGGACGCTAAAATGGGGATTATTAACTCTAATCGGACAATCAGATCTATCAGCCTCAGGTCATGGATCACATGATCACAGCGGGGGGAGGGGCTAGCTCTTTGGGCAGATGAGCGCTTGCATTTTGGGAGTTTGGAGAAGGTTAGATTGGGTTTGCCTGCAGAGGTCGGATTGTGTTTTTTCCGCCTACTCTTGAATGGGATTGTGCTGAAAATCGTAATTTCTCGTCGGGGGATTTATAAAGTACTTCTGATTCTGATTGTCACTCCAAGCTTTTATTTTTAGTTATTTAGCCTTTATTTACCCAGTAGAGATGCGCGGATAGGCAATTATATCATCCGCATCCGCATCACCAAAGTCGTCATCCACCCGCCGTTCACCCGAACCAACATTTTATCAGGACCGTACCCGCCCTCCAACCGCCCGTTGAAATACATCAGAGGTCGGCCACCTTTACTACTCACAGAGCCATTTAGAAACCAACATTTTATCAGGACCGTACCTGCCCGCCAACCGCCCGTTGAAATACATCAGAGGTTGGCCACCTTTACTCACAGAGCCATTTAGAAACCAACATTTTATCAGGACCGTACCTGCCCGCCAACCGCCCGTTGAAATACATCAGAGGTTGGCCACCTTTACTCACAGAGCCATTTAGAAACCAACATTTTATCAGGACCGTACCCGCCCGCCAACCGCCCGTTGAAATACATCAGAGGTCGGCCACCTTTACCACTCACAGAGCCGTTTAGAACCTGTTTCACAGAGTAATGAAGACAATTGGAACCGCCTAAGGTTCTCGCGACTATCAAATAGTGATGACAAGAATATGGGCGTGCTGTGAAGCCATTGCCTTTGACACCCTCAACATCTTGTACGTGTGTAGCTTCCGCAATCACACGTACAAGATTGAAAGGCATACTGGGTGATACAGAGTACACTAATGGTTGTGATATAAACAATTTTAGCACTCTTACTAATATGCGCCATGCTGTGAAGCCACACAATACAAAATTGACAAACACATTTCGGGAGAACATCCTCCCAGTAACACAACATAAACGCAACGCAACAAATACCCAGAATCCTTTGTATTCATGACAAATCCTGAATATATTTTACACCCCCGTGCTCCCAACCTCGCCCACCTTACCGATGCACGGAAGTGTCATGAATACAAAGGATTCTGGGTATTTGTTGTGTTGCGTTTATGTTGTGTTACTGTGAGGATGTTCTCCCGAAATGTGTTTGTCGTTCTTAATTGGTGTGGCTTCACAGCGTGGCGCATATTACAAAGAGTGTTAAAATTGTTTATATCACAACCATTAGTGTACTCTGTGTCACCCAGTATGCCTTGCAGTCATGTTGTGTGTGTCTGCGGAAGCCACACACAACATGTTGCTGGACTGAAAAGCAGATCGTACATGTTGTTGAAGGCGACAAAGCCAATGGCGTCATAACACGCCCTAATACTTAATATCTGGGCGATTGCCAACAGTCATTCTAGAGAATAATAGCGTCTCCTATTGACTTCTTCGCTTTGTGACACGGGTCTTGAATGGCGAAGGATACTGATCCCAGAACCATAAATATCAAATGTTTCCAGATGGTTCAACCGCCACCCGCCCGAATCTAATTAAAATCTATTTTTTTGTCATGTCAACCGCCCGATTATTTAAAATTCCTACAATGTGAATTCCTGGATTCTTTTTTTCACATTCTGTCTCTCACAGTTGAAGTGTACCTATAATGAAAATTACAGACCTCTGTCATCATTTTAAGTGGGAGAATTTGCACAATCGGTGGCTGACTAAATACTTTTTTTGCCCCACTGTATGTCAATTTATATGTAAATTATGGTGGAAAATAAGTATTTGGTCAACCATTAAAAGCTCTCACTGATGGAAGGAGGTTTTGGCTCAAAATCTCACGATACATGGCCCCATTCATTCTTTCATTAACACGGATCAATCGTCCTGTCCCCTTAGCAGAAAAACAGCCCCAAAGCATGATGTTTCCACCACCATGCTTCACAGTAGGCATGGTGTTCTTGGGATGCAACTCAGTATTCTTCTTCCTCCAAACACGACGAGTTGAGTTTATACCAAAATGGATACATGGATGATACAGCAGAGGATTGGGAGAATGTCATGTGGTCAGATGAAACCAAAATAGAACGTTTTGGTATAAACTCAATGTGAATTCCTGGATTTTTTTTTTCACATTCTGTCTCTCACAGTTGAAGTGTACCTATGATGAAAATTACAGACCTCTGTCATCATTTTAAGTGGGAGAACTTGCACAATCGGTGGCTGACTAAATACTTTTTTGCCCTACTGTATGTCAGCAGACTAATTTGAAGCCTTTGCTTACTTACTAATAAAAGACAAGTTGTCTTGTATGTTCACTATTTTATATAAGGACAAACTTGCAAAAAGAAACCTATGTTCAATATACCGTAAATTATGGTGGAAAATTAGTATTTGGTCAACCATTAAAAGCTCTCACTGATGGAAGGAGGTTTTGGCTCAAAATCTCACGATACATGGCCCCCTTCATTCTTTCCTTAATACAGATCAATCGTCCTGTCCCCTTAGCAGAAAAACAGCCCCAAAGCATGATGTTTCCACCCCCATGCTTCACAGTAGGTATGGTGTTCTTGGGATGCAACTCAGTATTCTTCTTCCTCCAACCACGACGAGTTGAGTTTATACCAAAATGGATACATGGATGATACAGCAGACGATTGGGAGAATGTCATGTGGTCAGATGAAACCAAAATAGAACGTTTTGGTATAAACTCAATGTGAATTTCTGGATTTTTTTTTCCACATTCCATCTCTCACAGTTGAAGTGTACCTATGATGAAAATTACAGACCTCTGTCATCATTTTAAGTGGGAGAACTTGCACAATCGGTGGCTGACTAAATACTTTTTTGCCCCACTGTTACGTCAGCAAACTAATTTGGAGCCTTTGCTTGCTTACTAATAGAAGACAAGTTGTCTTGTATGTTCACTTCATATTCTCTACTGCTCACTAGTGTTACCATATCTGAGTTACTGTGTAGAAATATGGGGAAATAATTACAAAAGTACACTTCATTCAGTATTACAAAAAAGATCAGTTAGAATAATACATAATGTTGGATATAGAGAACGTACAAACCCTTTGTTTATTGAATCAAAGATACTGAAATTCCACGACATAGTGGAATTGCAAACAGCTAAGATTATACACAAAGCAAACTATAACCTGCTTCCCAAGAATATACAACAATTCTTCTCAACAAAAGAAAAGAAATATAATCTTAGAGAAAAATGTAATTTAAAACATTTGTATGCACGTACAACACTTAAGACCTTCAGTATATCAGTATGTGGAATTAAATTATGGAATGGATTAAGCAAAGCAATCAAACAATGTACTAATATGATCCATTTCAAGAAACTCTTCAAACTGGAAGTGTTAACAAAGTACAAAAATGAAGAACCATGATAAACATTCTGATTTTACTCACTCATTCATTCTCAAAATAATCAGATTTATCTCATCGTATGGATTAAAATTCAAGCAATTATTTATTTATTTATTTATTTGTATTGTGATTACTTATTACTTATGGAGTATACATTGTGAATATATTGAGAACAGGAAGTGAACAAAAGTTTTAGCAACTGTTATGTAAAGAAAAGGGGAAGGATTAAATAAGCTCTGCTTCTTCCTCCTCCTTTTCGAACATGTTGGAAAGAGAAACTGGAAATTGTGATGTATCTTGTTGTATGCTTGCATGTTCCAAATAAACTCAAACTCAAACTCAAACTATTTTATCTAAGGACAAACTTGCAAAAAGAAACCTATGTTCAATATACCGTAAGATTTTTTGTTTAAAAAAAAAAGCCAATAATGCAATTGTTTGTGGTCCCCTTCATTTAGAAAAGTATTTAAAAAATAAATTTGGCACAACACTATTTTGCACCCACATTTTATACAAGCTTTAGGCAATTGTGGGTGAACTATCGATTTAAGGTGTTTGAGTTTTTGCAGCAGCATGAAATTCCCGACCTGGTGGCCGACCAAAACCATGCGAGTCAGGTATTAACATCTCGCCCCTGCACCACTTCCTGCCCCTGTCCTTGTCAGCTGGTAAAAGTGGCTTTTACTGCTTGTCGCTGCTTTTTTTTAACGAGTGCGTGAGTGTGTGTGAGGGAGAGAGAAACGCAGACCAAACCATGCGAGGGCAGCGGAGGCCAAAAACAAGATAATTTCAAAAAATAAATAAAAACTCTCATTTGAAGGGGAGCGAGAGAGGAGAAAGAGCAAACAGGAAGAAGCAGCAGTGTTTATATTTACTGACGATTCCGTGTCCGTCCTGATGAATAATTAAACTGGTAGCTTATTGAATATTCACACTAAAGCACAAGGACATCAATGTTGTTTGTGTGTCCAGCGTCTGGTTTTTGCACATAAATCCCAGCCCTTGCGATGCAGACTACAAATCAACTGACAATCATGTGCGAGTGGAATATGCACTTTTTGCTGCATTGAGGGAGCGATCCGGTCATTATGAATTGATACAGGCATGAATAAGACATCACAGTGTGGTCCAGATCCGTCATGAGTGTACACACACAGGAATTTCACTCACTGAGGCAGCTGAGGGAGGGTCTGCTTGTCCTCCTCTCTCTGCCACTGCTGACAGCTCCACTGTTGGCATCCCTTGGTCCAGATTGGAACTGACACTCAAACACACACACACTCTTGTATATATCTTTCTAGATGTATAAAGATTTGTATTTACAGCATTAATAATATACACGTACTATACAAATATAAGAAAAGCTTGTTGTGAAAAATGAGTGGGAATTTCACTTGAAAAAGGTCAGTTTCACAAGAAAAACTTAGAATTTTTGCACTATTATAATAAAAGTCGTCATTTTACGCAACGCAAGTCAACATTTTACGAGAAAAACTGAACATTTGTGCAATATTGTGATAAAAATGGGAGTTTTTACTCAATTTTAAGAGAAAAGCCGAAAATTTTTAGTCAATTTTATGAAAAGAGTCGTAATTTTACTCGACAAAAGTCACAATTTTATAAGAAAACCTAAAAATTGTCAATATTATAATAATCAGAAATTTACTCGGCAAAATTATGACAAACGTCATAATTTTACTCAATTTTTTTCTACTATTTTACAGGAACAAAATTGGCAATATTGTGATAAAAGTCAGAATTGTCGCAATTTTAAGAGAAAAGCCGAACATTTTTAGTCAATTTTATGAAAAGTCGTAATTTTACTCGACAAAAGTCACAATTTTATAAGAAAATAAATGTCATTATCATAATAATAATCAGAATTTTACTCTGATAAGAATTAGGACAAAAGTCATAATTTTACTCAAAAAATTTCACTATTTTACAAGAACAAAATTGGCAATATTGTGATAAAAGTCAGAATTGTATGACAAATGTCAACATTTTGCATTAGAAAGTACACATTTTACATCAAAAAAGTAGAAATTTTACAAGAAAATATTGCAATATTACAAAACAGAATATGACAAATAGTTCCCAATTTTATGAGAAAAAAGTCAACACATTGTGAGAAAAAGACTGCTTTTAGTTATTCATCTTTTGATTGATTTTTTTGTTTGTAATTGTTTTTTAAACTCCATTATTTATTTCAAGTTATTACAGTATGTCTCAATATACATATATATATATATATATATATATATTTTTTTTAAACATTTGGGCCAAAGGGGGCACATTTCAATTACTTACACACATGTGTTATTCACACACACTTGTTATTTCAAATGTTGACCAGAGGGGGAGCACTTTTTAAAACCGACAGTCAATTTGAAAAATCACTCTTTTTTGGGACCACCCTCATTTTGATAGATTTCACCACCAAGGGTGAAAATGAGACATTCTCTATTAGAAGCGATGGTTTTCCATATTGGGACCATGATTTATGTCCTAACTTGTTCACCGCTCCTCATATGGAAGCTACTTTTCCTTGTTGTCTCAAGAAGGGTAGAAAAACAAGAAGACACACACACACACAAGCTCTTGTATATATCTTTCTACTGTAGATAAATAAAGATTTGTATTTACAACATTAATAATATATACATACTATACAAATATAAGAAAAGCTTGTTGTGAAAAATGAGTTGGAATTTCACTTGAAAAAGGTCCGTTTCACAAGAAAAACTTAGAATTTTGGCAGTATTATAATAAAAGTCATCATTTTACGCAACGCTAGTCAACATTTTACAAGAAAAAACGGAACATTTGTGCAATATTGTGATAAAAATTGGACTCAATAAACGTCGCAATTTTACAAGAAAAGCCTAAAATGTTGTCAATTTTATGAAAAGAGTCGTAATTTAACTCGACAAAATTCACAATTTTAAAAGAAAACCTAAAAATTGTCAATATTATAATAATCCGAATTTTACTTGGCTAATTTTTTTTTTACCATTTTACAGGAACAAAATTGGCAGTTGGCAATATTGTGATAAAAGTCAGAATTGTTTGACAAATGTCAACATTTTGCATTAAAAAGTACTAATTTTACATTAAAAAAGTAGAAATTTTACAAGAAAATATTGCAATATTACAAAACAGAATATGACAAATAGTTCCCAATTTTATGAGAAAAAAGTCGACACATTGCAAGAAAAAGACTGCTTTTAGTTATTTATTTTTTGTGTGAATTGTTTGTATTTGTTTTTTAAACTCCATTTTTCACTTCGTCATTACAGTATCTCTATATACATATTTTATTTATTTATTTTAACACATTTTGGCCAAACGGGATGCATGTCTATTACTTACACACACTTGTTATTACATATGTTGGCCAGAGGGGGAGCACTTCAAATTTTCAAACACACTTGTTATTTCAACTGTTGACCAAAGGGGGAGCACTTTCAAAACCAACACAGTCAATTTGAAAAATCCCTCCTCTATGGGACCACCCTCATTTTGATAGATCTAATTATACATTCTCTATTAGATGCAATGGTTTTCCGTATTGGGACCATGATTTATGTCCTAACTTGTTCACCACTCCTCATATGGAAGCTACTTTTCCTTGTTGATGTCTCAAAAAGGATAGAAATACAAGAACACACACACACACACACACACACCCTTGTATATATCCTTCTATATATATAAAGATTTGTATTTACAACATTAATAATATATACGTACTATACAAATATAAGAAAAGCTTGTTGTGAAAAATGAGTGGGAATTTCACTTGAAAAAGGTCCGTTTCACAAGAAAAACTTAGAATTTTGGCAGTATTATAATAAAAGTCGTCATTTTACGCAACCCAAGTCAACATTTTACGAAAAAAAACGGAACATTTGTGCAATATTGTGATAAAAATTGGAGTTTTACTAAATAAACGTCGCAATTTTACAAGAAAAGCCTAAAATGTTGTCAATTTTATGAAAAGAGTCGTAATTTTACTCGACAAAAGTCACAATTTTATAAGAAAACCTAAAAATTGTCAATATTATAATAATCAGAAATTTACTCTGCAAAATTATGACAAACGTCATAATTTTACTCAATTTTTTTCTACTATTTTACAGGAACAAAATTGGCAATATTGTGATAAAAGTCAGAATTGTCGCAATTTTAAGAGAAAAGCCGAACATTTTTAGTCAATTTTATGAAAAGTCGTAATTTTACTCGACAAAAGTCACAATTTTATAAGAAAATAAATGTCATTATCATAATAATAATCAGAATTTTACTCTGATAAGAATTAGGACAAAAGTCATAATTTTACTCAAAAAATGTCACTATTTTACAAGAACAAAATTGGCAATATTTTGATAAAAGTCAGAATTGTATGACAAATGTCAACATTTTGCATTAAAAAGTACAAATTTTACATAAAAAAAGTAGAAATTTTACAAGAAAATATTGCAATATTACAAAACAGAATATGACAAATAGTTCCCAATTTTATGGGAAAAAAGTCGACACATTGTGAGAAAAAGACTGCTTTTAGTTATTTGTCTTTTGTGTGAATTTTTTTGTTTGTAATTGTTTTTTAAACTCCATTATTTATTTCAAGTTATTACAGTATGTCTCTATATACATATTTATTTATTTTTTTTAATCATTTTGGCCAAAGGGGGCGCATTTCAATTTCCTACACACACTTGTTATTACACATGTTGACCAGAGGGGGAGCACTTTTTAAAACCGACAGTCAATTTGAAAAATCACTCTTTTTTGGGACCACCTTAATGTTGATAGATTTCACCACCAAGGGTGAAAATTATACATTCTCTATTAGAAGCGATGATTTTCCATATTGGGACCAAGATTTATGTCCTAACTTGTTCACCGCTCCTCATATGGAAGCTACTTTTCCTTGTCTCAAGAAGGGTAGAAAAACAAGAAGACACACACACAAACACACACACTCTTGTATATATCTTTCTACTGTAGATGTATAAAGATTTGTATTTACAACATTAATATATACGTACTATACAAATATAAGAAAAGCTTGTTGTGAAAAATGAGTGGGAATTTCACTTGAAAAAGGTCAGTTTCACAAGAAAAACTTATAATTTTGACAGTATTATAATAAAAGTCGTCATTTTACGCAACGCAAGTCAACATTTTACGAGAAAAACTGAACATTTGTGCAATATTGTGACAAAAATTGGAGTTTTACTCAATAAACGTCGCAATTTTACAAGAAACGCCTAAAATGTTGTCAATTTTATAATAATCAGAAATTTACTCGGCAAAATTATGACAAACGTCATAATTTTACTCAATTTTTTTCTACTATTTTACAGGAACAAAATTGGCAATATTGTGATAAAAGTCAGAATTGTATGACAAATGTCAACATTTTGCATCAAAAAGTAGAAATTTTACATTAAAAAAAGTAGAAATTTTACAAGAAAATATTGCAATATTACAAAACAGAATATGACAAATAGTTCCCAATTTTATGAGAAAAAAGTCGACACAATGTGAGAAAAAGACTGCTTTTAGGTATTTATTTTTTGTGTGAATTGTTTGTAATTGTTTTTTAAACTCTATTATTCACTTCAAGTCATTACAGTATCTCTATATACATATTTTATTATTTTTTTTTTAAATACATTTTGGCCAAAGGGGATGCATGTCTAATACTTACACACACTTGTTATTTCAAATGTTGACCAAAGGGGGAGCACTTTCAAAACCAACACAGTCAATTTGAAAAATCCCTCCTCTATGGAAGTGGTCCCCAACCACCGGGCCGCGGAAGAATTTTTTATTCATTTTTATTTTAAAAAATTAAATAAATAAATTATTTATTTTTTATTTTTATTAAATCAACATAAAAAACACAATATACACTTACAATTAGTGCACCAACCAAAAAACCCTCCCTTTTTCATGACAAAGCGTGTAGTGTTTCTTGTCAGCGCTCTTATTTTGTTGATTTCCTGTCTTCCTCCCTGAGTGCTGTGTTCCCCCTCAGCTGCGGCTGACTGGCACCTGGCCACACCTGGTGTCAATCAGCCCGCTCCTATTTAGACCTGTCTCCCCATCCAGTCACTGCTGGATTATTGTATTGTCTTGTCGATGACTTCCGTATTGTCGCTCCTGTCGAGTCATTGCAGCGTGGCCGAAAGCTATCTGTTCGTAGCTTACTGTTTTTTGTTCCCTGCTTCCAAGATTGTTTTTATATTACAAGTACGACTTCTGTTTCCTGCTCAGTTCTTGCTAGCTTCCATGCTAAGTTCCTTTTTTGTTTCCTAGCTCCCATATTAGCTCCCTTACTTTGTTATCCGCCCACGTGCGTGCTTTTTTTTTTGTACCCTTTGCTTTTGTCTTAGTATTTAAATTAAATCATGTTTTCCTGTTCAATGCCCGGGGTTCGTCACATACAAACTGACAGTTGTGTCTGTTTGTTCTCTCTCTAGTCATAAAGGTCTGGGCTTGAGTTTCCCGTGGCCGTTGGATGTGATCCAGGTGGATATAAACGCAGCTTAGATGGGAAGTTTGGGCGATTCAGACCCATCTTATTGTCCTGCAATGCAGGTTGACTTCAGAGCCGCCGATCAGTGTATCACATTTATTCCAGGGTAATGATGACCCCTTTAGGTTTAATCTAACCTGACATCTGAACATGTGTAATGCCAGTAATGGTCTTAAGTATATGTTGTTCTTGTTCTTACACACAGACAAAGAAAACACTGGGAGTGAAATGGCTCAAAAGATATATGATTTAGTCTCTTCGGGAAAGCCTGGTGGTATGCGCAGAGAGAGAGATTTAGGGTGTTTTAGTTGTATGTGTGTGTAATTAGGGGGTTTGGACACATCCCTCGATCTTCTTGCCTATGGCTACACTCTCTCTCTCTCACTGTCTGCTTCTCCATTCTTAAGATTCCACTTCTATTGTTCAGTCGGCCGCCTTTGATATAACGCAGTCGGTATGTTTGTCGGTAACTGGCGAACCGGTTTCAGGGAAGTCATATGTACGAGTCAGGGTCTGATTATGGAGCTACAGGAAATGAGAAAACGTGGGATCTTTTTAATTCCTGCATGAATGTTTGGGGTTTCATGTTCTTCTACCCAGGAAGTCTGTCTTTGCTTTGTGTGGTAATAAAACACATGGGATCTCATTGGTTTCAGTCGCTGCTGTTAAATGGGTCCCCACACAGACACAAACACAGGACAAACAAAGATCAGGGGTGTCAAACTCAAACACAGAGTGGGACAAAAATTTTAAACGGAACAAAGCCGCGGGCCAAAGTTGAAGAAATTAACCTTTTAATAGGGACCCAAACAAGTTTTGCATTAAATATTGAACAAGCAAGGCTTATATAACTTTATAGAGACATGCAAAATCCAGGTTCAAATAATAATAGTAATAATTAAAAAAATATCAATGGCATCCCATCCCCATCACCCATTTTCTGCCGCTTATTCCCGTTCGGGGTCGCGGGGGGCGCTGGCGCCTATCTCAGCTATAATCGGGCGGAAGGCGGGGTACACCCTGGACAAGTCGCCACCTCATCGCAGGGCCAACACAGATAGACAAACATTCACACTCACATTCACACACTAGGGACCATTTTTAGTGTTGCCAATCAACCTATCCCCAGGTGCATGTCTTTGGAAGTGGGAGGAAGCCGGAGTACCCGGAGGGAACCCACGCATTCACGGGGAGAACATGCAAACTCCACACAGAAAGATCCCGAGCCTGGATTTGAACCCAGGACTGCAGGACCTTCGTATTGTGAGGCAGACGCACTAACCCCTCTGCCACCGTGAAGCCCACCCAAACAAGTTTTGCATTAAATATTGAACAAGCAAGGCTTATATAACTTTATAGTGACATGCAAAATCCAGGTTCAAATAATAATAGTAATAATTAAAAAAATATCAATGGCATATCAAATACAATTTTAATAAAAATGTTATGCCTTTTTTTCCCTATTTGCAATCTTCTGAGGTAAATATCACATTTTTTCCACAGGCTAATAATAAATTTGAAAGTAAAATAATAATGAATGAACCAAACATTCAAGCCTTGAAGTAGCAAGAGAAAATGCAAGAATAAAACGTTAATTATTGGTCAGTTTGCTGGAAGTTTCCCGGAAGAGTTAGTGCTGCAAGGGTTTCTGGGTATTTGTTCTGTTGTGTTACGGTGCGGATGTTCATCCGAAATGTGTTTGTCATTCTTGTTTGGTGTGGGTTCACAGTGTGGCGCATATTTGTAAGTTGTTTGTACGGCCACCCTCAGTGTGACCTGTATGGCTGTTGACCAAGTATGCTTGCATTCACTTGTGTGTGTGTGTGTAAAAGCCACAAATATTATGTGACACGCTGTTAGTATAGAGGAAAAGCGGACGTGACGACAGGTTGTAGAGAACGCTAAAGGGACGGCGTGGCACAGTGGGAGAGTGGCCGTGCGCAACCCGAGGGTCCCTGGTTCAAATCCCACCTAGTACCAACCTCGTCACGTCCGTTGTGTCCTGAGCAAGACACTTCACCCTTGCTCCTGATGGGTGCCGGTTGGCGCCTTGCATGGCAGCTCCCTCCATCAGTGTGTGAATGTGTGTGTGAATGGGTAAATGTGGAAGTAGTGTCAAAGCGCTTTGAGTACCTTGAAGGTAGAAAAGCGCAATACAAGTACAACCCATCTTCTATGTCCCACTCTCCCTTGTGGAGGGGGTCCGGTCCGATCCGATCCGGTGGCCATGTACTGCTTGCCTGTGTATCGGCTGGGGACATCTCTGCGCTGCTGATCCGCCTCCGCTTGGGATGGTTTCCTGCTGGCTCCGCTGTGAACGGGACTCGCTGCTGTGTTGGATCCGCTTTGGACTGGACTCTCGCAACTGTGTTGGATCCATTATGGATTGAACTTTCACAGTATCATGTTAGACCCGCCCGACATCCATTGCTTTCCTCCTCTCCAAGGTTCTCATAGTCATCATTGTCACCGACGTCCCACTGGGTGTGAGTTTTCCTTGCCCTTATGTGGGCCTGCCGAGGATGTCGTAGTGGTTTGTGCTGCCCTTTGAGACATTAGTGATTTAGGGCTATATAAGTAAACATTGATTGATTGATTAATTTATTAAAGGCAGTGCCTTAAATGCACGCCCCCAATATAGTTGTCCAGCTGGAAATCGGTAGAAATTCGGGAGAATGGTTGCCCCGGGAGATTTTTGGGAATGGCACTGAACTTCGGGAGTCTACCAGGAAAATTAGGAGGGTTGGCAAGTATGAGTATTAGCGGTGAATGCGGCGGGCCAGTTTTAATACTAAATTGATATTCCCTCAAGGGCCAAATTAAATTACACGGCGGGCCCAGATTTGGCCCGTGGGCCAGAGTTTGACACCCATGCTTTAGATCCATGCACTCACCTGCCATGTGCTGGCAACTGCAATTCCACCTTTCTGACACCTCATAGAGAGCAAGAGTACAGATTGAGAAGATTCTGGATGATGTCAGCTTGGTAGATAAATGGCAATAAAACAACCGTTTTGTCAGTTTACTTACACTCACCACAGGAAGGAGTGCCATATAGACTATGGACCCTCAATGATTTATTTGAACCGTTTGAACCATTGTTGTGGACAGTGACTCTTGGGTTGTAGCTGATTTCAGGTCATTGTCTTAGATCATCCATCCATCATATTCCGCTTATCCGAGGTCGGGTCGCGGGGGCAATAGCCTAAGCAGGGAAACCAGTCAATGATTATTTGCACACAAAAAAAATGTTTATCAGTTTGAACATGAAATATGTTGTCTTTGTAGCATATTCAACTGAATATGGGTTGAAAAGGATTTGCAAATCATTGTATTCCGTTTATATTTACATCTAAAACTATATCCCAATACATATGCAAACGGGGTTTGTAGTTTTGCTAGTTCAATATGAGTCCAAAGAAAGCAATCGGCAGCAACAATGTGGAGAAAGGAGAGAGGGCAAACTGAGTTGTAGGAGAAGAAACGGATGTAAAAGGTGACGGACCGGGAATACTGTGTGGATTTAGCAAAATGGAGTTGGCGGACAGCAAAAGCGGGGAAGAAATGGACGTATATGATTGGTTGGCTTCCTCTGCAGAGTTTAAAGGAGTCTCATCTCTTCTCATCTTTGTGTGTCGGGCTGACGGCACGGAGAGAGCGAAGGAACCCGACAGTACACCTGCAGAGGAGCATTAGCCGAAAGGTCCATTATCACTTCAAAGGTGGCCTCTGTGACACGGGGGTCCAACAGAGGACAGAAGGGGGAAAAAGACATGCAGTGATGAGACTAGAATGCCTCCTCCCCATCCTTCCTTTTTTCCTGTCCCACCCTCCTTATCAGTCCTCCATTACCTCCGCCCTGTGTCTTATCTACGCCTTTAACACCTGGCTGCCTCGGACGGAAAGCCACATATGAGATTTCTTTGATTCCCCCCCCCTTTGCTGGATTTTGCCATCATCTGGTTTACAAAGGGCCTGGGGACTGGAGGTTCTGATGAGCCCCAGGTTGTGGTAATGAGCTTGCAGACCCCTTTCATGTTGAGATCAAGCCGTTCGACAAGGCAGAGGTGGGCGTTGTCGACGCCGGCGTTTGTGGAGTGGATATTCCCAGCAATTTGGACCAAGACGTCGGTCAAACCCACGCAGCGCAGTCCAGACCCGCGTTATGTGGACAGTTCCCATGAAGTCCGTTCGACCTCCGCCTGACCAATACCGATAAAGAACAGAACAAATCATTGCAGTCCTTTGAAGTTATTGCGGTCCTGGGTCCAACACAATTCCGTCTGTGTTATTTACAGCTTTAAAAAGGTCAGGCCTTTCAAGTCGGACAACAGAATAAGCCAGAAATCAATGGCAGACACACACTAATACAGATTTTCCTCTCTGCTTGGGAGTCAACACCTCGTAAATTCACCATGAGAATAAGTAGTATCCAGGGACAAAGGCGCAGTGACTGGGGGGGGGGGGGATATTTGAACAGTCTTTGATTTGACTTTGCCCGTAAGAATCACTGCCACTCCCTAAATCCTCCCAGAAGCAAGCTGTGAGTGTGTGTGTGTGTGTGTGTGTGTGTGTTAATCCGCCTAGCCGCATTTCCATTATTATACTCACCCTGACACCTTCATTAAGCCAACAAACAGGAAGGGGACATTTCTCTGCACATTAGGGTTGCTGGAATTCTATGAAAAGTTGATTCTTACAGTATATTATGTTTGAACACAACCTAAATGAGTGCTGTGAAAATATCCAAAATACTGTAGCAGATACTATCAATCAATCAATCAATGTTTACTTATATAGCCCTAAATCACTAGTGTCTCAAAGGGCTGCACAAACCACCACGACATCCTCGGTAGGCCCACATAAGGGCAAGGAAAACTCACACCCAGTGGGACGTCGGTGACAATGATGACTATGAGAACCTTGGAGAGGAGGAAAGCAATGGATGTCGAGCGGTTCTAACATGATACTGTGAAAGTTCAATCCACAATGGATCCAACACAGTCGCGAGAGTCCAGTCCAAAGCGGATCCGACACAGCAGCGAGAGTCCCGTTCACAGTGGAGCCAGCAGGAAACCATCCCAAGCGGAGGCGGATCAGCAGCGCAGAGATGTCCCCAGCCGATACACAGGCAAGCAGTACATGGCCACCGGATCGGACCGGACCCCCTCCACAAGGGAGAGTGGGACATAGGAGAAAAAGAAAAGAAACGGCAGATCAACTGGTCTAAAAAGGGAGTCTATTTAAAGGCTAGAGTATACAAATGAGTTTTAAGGTGAGACTTAAATGCTTCTACTGAGGTGGCATCTCGAACTGTTACCGGGAGGGCATTCCAGAGTACTGGAGCCCGAACGGAAAACGCTCTATAGCCCGCAGACTTTTTTTGGGCTTTGGGAATCACTAACAAGCCGGAGTCCTTTGAACGCAGATTTCTTGCCGGGACATATGGTACAATACAATCGGCAAGATAGGCTGGAGCTAGACCGTGTAGTATTTTATACGTAAGTAGTAAAACCTTAAAGTCACATCTTAAGTGCAGGGCTGCGAATCTTTGGGTGTCCCACGATTCGATTCAATATCGATTTTTTTTTTTTAATTCAACACTATTCTCGATTCAAAAACGATTTTTTTTCCCGATTTAAAAGGATTCTGTATTCTTTCAATACATAGGATTTCAGCAGCATCTACCCCAGTTCTGCTGACATGCAAGCAGAGTAGTAGAGTTTTGTAAAAAGCTTTTATAATTGTAAAGGACAATGTTTTATCTACTGATTGCAAAAATTTAAATTTGTTTTAACTATTAGACGAACCAAAAAGATGACTTATTTTCTATTTGTGAACATATTGGACACAGTGTGTTGTCAAGCTTATGAGATGCGATGCAAGTGTAAGCCACTATTGTTCTTTTTTATTATTTTTATAAATGTCTAATGATAATGTCAATGAGGGATTTTTAATCACTGCTATGCTGAAATTATAACTAATATTGATAATATTCATTTTTGTTTCACTACTTTTGGTTTGTTCTGTGTGGTGTTTGTGTCTCCTCTCAATTGCTCTGTTTATTGCAGTTCTGAGTGTTGCTGGGTCAGGTTCGGTTTTGGAATTGGATAGCATTGCTATGGTATGGATTGATAAAAAAATAAAAAAATGAGAATGAGAATGGATTCTGAATCCCACAACGTGAGAATCGCGATTCATATTCGAATCGATTTTTTCCCACACCCCCAACAGATACCCATGGAGGGTAAATAGTTGGGGATTTGGCACCAGCATTGAGACTAGAGCTGACCAATCAAAGTATATCAATCAGTCAATCAACTTTTTTTTTATTTAACCAGGTGAAAAACTCATTGAGATTAAAATAGCATGAATTCGTGAAGACTGCTCGGATGAGAGGGATCTTCTAAGCCAGGGGCCGGGAACATATTTGACTAAGAAAGCCATGAAATCCAAATATTTTTAAATGTATTTCCGTGAGAGCCATGTAACATTTTTTTTAACACTGAATACAACTAAATGTGTGCATTTTTGAGTTAAACCAGCATTTTTTGTTGGGTATAATAAGTCTCTTATTATTTTTAATAGCATTGTTATTTTGAAGGTAACCAATAATAAATAAAATACTTACATTAATGCGACTTCTGGTGCTGCATGGTTTTATTGATGGCTTTGTGGTCTGGTTCATACGTGGTTATTTTGAACACTGTGATTACCAGCGTACTTATTGATTACTAATCCTGTCAAGCAATGTCAGTTACGATTTATCTGAGAGCAAGATTCAGTCATCAAAAGAGCCACATCGGGCTCTAGAGCCATTGGTTCCCTACCCCTGTTCTAGCCAAATTAAACAATCCAGGTGCGATTTGATTAAATGCCCTGAGAATACAATGACCTGGATGAATGGGAACATCCATAGACCAAGACATATCCTGGTTTGTATATAACTATATACCCCACGGACTGTTAATGCACCTCGTACTGGTTGTGACTTCACTATAAAAGTGGGTGACATTGTTATCACCAGGAAGGATGAGATCACCTACCTAGGTTCCATGCTAGAGGCTAATCTTTCCTGTGATAAAATGGCAACCAAGGTGATCAAAAAGGTCAACCAAAGAACGAGATTCCTCTACAGAATCTCCTCTCTGGTCAACAAAAGCACCTTGAGGATTCTAGCGGGAACTCTCATTCAACCCTTCTTCGATTACGCTTGCACCTCCTGGTACCCCAGCACCTCCAAAACCCTCAAATCCAGACTCCAAACATCCCAGAATAAGATAATCCGGTTACTTTTAGACCTCCACCCCAGATCACACCTCAATCCAACCCACTTCTCCAAAGTGGGCTGGCTCAGGGTGGAGGACAGAGTAAAACAACTTGCTCTGAGCCTGGTCTATAAAATCCGCTACACCTCCTTGATACCGAAGTACATGTCAAACTACTTCCCTAACGTAAATGACCGCCATAACCACAACACCAGGGGGAGCTCCACAAACCACGTTAAACCCAGATTCCGATCTAACAAAGGTCTTAACTCATTCTCTTTCTATGCCACATCCATGTGGAATGCACTCCCAACAGGTATAAAAGTAAGTGCATCTCTATATTCCTTCAAAACCGCTCTAAAACAACACCTCCAGGCAACTTCAACACTTTACTAATACCCTCCTCCATTCACATCCCATCTCCCCGGATTATAAACAACTCAAATGTACTTCTAATGTATATACTTGTTCTTATGCTATGTGAACTCACTATGTTCTCTGCTGGCTGTACATATCCTACTAAATAAGACCTACACTGTTTCAATGTCCACATTTCTCTGTTGATGCAATTGTTGATGACTGAAGTTCTGATATCAACCAAAGCTCCTCATCCCACCCCCCGGATTGTAAATCATGTAAATAATTCAATGTACATACTATGATGATTAACTTGTGTGATGACTGTATTATGTTGATAGTATATATTTGTACCATGAATTGATTAACGTGGACCCCGACTTAAACAAGTTGAAAAACTTATTGGGGTGTTACCATTTAGTGGTCAATTGTACGGAATATGTACTGTACTGTGCAATCTACTAATAAAAGTATCAATCAATCAATCAATCAATGGTCGAAGACATGCTGGCGTCCATGTAATACAAGTATCCTTGACAGTTGTAGAATTATTAGACAAATGACCAATTAGTTTCTAAGTCCTACCTATGCCATTTCAAAGACATTTTAGTTGATGGCAGCCATTTTTTTCCACCACATTTGCCCACATTTGCTCGTTAATCCCTTTTAAGTGTTGACCAATTGTTGTCATGATTCGGTCAAACACCCTAAACCAGGGGGTCGGCAACCCAAAACCTTAAAAGAGCCATATTGGACCAAAAATACAAAAAATAAATCTGTATGGAGTCGGAAAAAAAAAAATGCTGTATAGAAGTGTTGTAATGAAGGCAACACATGACGTAAGTGTCTATATTAGCTATAATAGCCTACTATCAAAATGACTATGTGTCGCAGGCTGAAGCAAAACTTTGTTAACAGAAATGTTGAAATGTAATATTTATTCTACACATGTTTACAACATTAGAAACCATTAGTAAATCAGAGGCTACTCAGAAGGTGTGTGGTTAAGAGGGGAGGAGTATATTTCACCAAGTCAAGCATTTCCTATATATATATATATATATATATATATATATATAGGAAAATAAATACTTTAATTTCAGTGTTCATTTATTTACACATATATAACACTCAATACTCATTGTTGAGTTAAGGGTTGAATTGTCCATTGTTTTTTTAACCATATGTATGTACAGTAGGCGGGCTTCACGGTGGCAGAGGGGTTAGTGCGTCTGCCTCACTATACGAAGGTCCTGCAATCCTGGGTTCAAATCCAGGCTTGGGATCTTTCTGTGTGGAGTTTGCATGTTCTCCCCGTGAATGCGTGGGTTCCCTCCGGGTACTCCGGCTTCCTCCCACTTCCAAAAACATGCACCTGGGGATAGGTTAATTGGCAACATTAAATTGGCCCTAGTGTTTGAATGTGAGTGTGAATGTTGTCTGTCTATCTGTGTTGGCCCTGCGATGAGGTGGCGACTTGTCCAGGGTGTACCCCGCCTTCCGCCCGATTGTAGCTGAGATAGGCGCCAGCGCCCCCCGCGACCCCAAAAGGGAATAAGCGGTAGAAAATGGATGGATGGATGTTTACAACATTAGAAACCATTAGTAAATCAGAGGCTACTCAGAAGGTGTGTGGTTAAGAGGGGAGGAGTATATTTCACCAAGTCAAGTATTTCCTATATATATATATATATATATATATATATATATATATATATATATATATATATATATATATATATATATATATATATATATATCAAATAAATACTTTAATTTCAGTATTCAGTTATTTACACATATACACACACATAACACTCAATACTCATTGTTGAGTTAAGGGTTGAATTGTCCATTGTTTTTTTTTAACCATATGCATGTACAGTAGATGGCAGTATTGTCCTGTTTAAGAGTGTCACAACATTGCTGTTTATGGCAGACGAACTGCTTTACGGTAGACGGAAACGGACTGCTGTTGTTGTGTGTTGTTTTACCGCGCTGGGAGGACGTTAATGAAACTGCCCAACAATAAACCCACATAAGAAACCAAGAACTCGCCCTCGATCATTCTACAGTTTTAAAGTCATTGGGCAGACACGCTCTTTATACACGCCACTCAGGTCTGCATGGAGCTGGAGGGGGCGTGGCGTCGTGCTCCGCCTGAATTTTGGGAGATTTTTGGGAGAAATTTTTCCCGGGCGGTTTTTGGGAGAGGCGCTGAAATTCGGGAGTCTAGTATGGATGCAGTGTTTCTCATCGGGTGACTTAAGAGGTGTTTAGGGCTTTTAGAGGTTGTAATATAGAACATGAAGCTATAATGTCAAGGTCTCCCTCCCTTTAGTTGCAGGTGCACTTATTTAAAAGTGCAGTCTGGTGAATCATCCCCGGGGGGAAAAAAAGGGATATGCCCAAGTTCCACTTCATAAAGCTGTTGTAAAAGTGCAGCCGCTATTCATCATAGCTAACAAAGACTTTTCGCTTGAGCAAGCTAGCAAACAGCCCCTTCGCACTTCCTCAGCACACTTTTTTTTTTCTACCTTCCCCTCTTATCCCTCTTTCTCAACTTTTTGTCACAAGTTAATTGGTTGAACATCTGAACTCTTTCCAGAACAAACCTTTTTCTTTCTTTGCGTGACATCTTGGCAGAGAAAAATGGCAGCCGGCCTCGACAAATATGATAAATGCCTCCCTGGAATAATGACGGCTTGACTTTTCTCTCATTTCTTTGTTAGTTTCTATGGCGACCGCATTGGCAGAGTGTTGTTATGCTGCCTTTGCCCCCCCCCCGCCCGGCAATATCACCCCCATCCACCTCCCTACCTGTGCATGTGGATATAAAAAGATAGTGTTGCATCCCAGTTAACACCTTTGCGCAAAGTTCCTCAAAGTACGACGATCCAATTAAAAGATGAAAATATTGTTTCATTTCTTCAGGATATTTTTTTTTGTGTTGAAAGAAGTACTCTTTTGCTTCAAGGACCGAAAGGCATGCACCCTGATCGGTTTGAGATGTGTCCCGACTCCATTCCCATCACCCCTCATCTCCTCCACTCCATCCCTCCATCCCTCCCTCTATCTCCAGAGAATTGCTTGCCCTTTTGCTCAAGCCATTCCGTCTCCTTGGAGTTCATTGTTCCCGGTTGCTAGGTGATTGCCGGGGGGCCTCTTTTTGGTCACCTTGGATACAGGGGGAGGCCTGGGTATTTTGGTAAAGGGTCAGGGGGCTGCCAGAGGTGAGGCAAAGGTGTGTGTGAGACCACATTTTCATACATTGTTAGCTATCGAAGTGTGTGTGTGTGTGTGTGTGTTTGGTTAAGGGTCAGGCATGACAGAGAGGGTACAAAAAGTGTAGGGTGTGACCGGCCCCTCCTTCACCATTTAATAGCCTATTCAGTCACCCACTCTCCTAGTCATAGCCAGACTGGGTCATGAGGCACCAGAGCTGTCAGTCAACCGATTGGGGGATGGGGGTCCAGAGAACATAATTCATGTGTAGCACAAGACCTGACATACAGTATCAGGAGCCCAGAATAGAGTCTGGTACGGTACCCCTTCCCTTTTCCATACTGAGCCTCTCTTGTTCCATAAAACGCACCAGGCAATAGCCTCTTTGTCAACCAAACCCTCCTAAATTCCGATTCTCAACCGTCAAGCCGGGCCGACCCGGCCCTGGCTTGTCGTGAAGAGTCCTGGAGTGCCTTTCATCAACTTCCATCCGCAACAACACACACACAAGCCGTGTCTGTTGTCGATGAGAAGACTGAAGTACACATTGAAAGTGTGGAGCCACATAGAAATAGTTAACTCATATCTAAAATTCTCATTGTTGTTGTGAAAAAAAGTCTTAGGACATTTGAAATGTCAGTTATTGATCTTTCCAAGACATGTTGAACAATTCGATGCTTGCAACTTTAGTAGAACTGTTTTATAAATGCCTGTTTTCTGTTGCCGAAGTGACATATTTACTAGGGGTGTGGGGGGAAAAATCGATTCGAATACGAATCGAATCGTTTACGTTGTGCGATTCAGAATCGATTCTCATTTTTTTTTAATCCATCCATCCATCCATTTTCTACCGCTTATTCCCTTTTGGGGTCGCGGGGGACGCTGGCGCCTATCTCAGCTACAATCGGGCGGAAGGCGGGGTACACCCTGGACAAGTCGCCACCTCATCACAGGGCCAACACAGATAGACAGACAACATTCACACTCACATTCACACACTAGGGACCATTTAGTGTTGCCAATCAACCTATCCCCAGGTGCATGTCTTTGGAAGTGGGAGGAAGCCGGAGTACCCGGAGGGAACCCACACATTCACGGGGAGAACATGCAAACTCCACACAGAAAGATCCCGAGCCTGGATTTGAACCCAGGACTGCAGGAACTTCGTATTGTGAGGCAGACGCACTAACCCCTCTGCCACCGTGAAGCCCATTTTTTTTAAATCGATTTTTATTTATATGGGCTTCACGGAGAATGATGAGAGTCGTCACGGTTGCACGTAGGCAAATTAGGATGAGTGAACAGAAAAGGGAGCTTAAATAGAGCACAAACGAGAAAACAAATCATCAGTGTGAAAACTGGAATAAACAAGTGGCATAGCATGAGAGCTAGCGAGAAAATACATACAGTAGAATGATGAGAGTCGTCACGGTTGCACGTAGGCAAATTAGGATCCGAGAATGAGTGAACAGAAAAGGGAGCTTAAATAGGAGGGTGAAAATTAGTAGCAGGTGTGCGGGGCGAGGCTAGCAGGTGGACTGATGAGTGATCATGGCGACAAAGCAAACAGGAAATAAGGAGTCGGAGAAATATACAAAATAGAAAAATAAATAGTGGTTGGGATCCTCTGATCCATAGGAAATTTTCACCTGCGGGAATTTTAAACAAGGAATCACCGTGTGTTTGTGTGGCTAAAGGCTAAAGCTTCCCAACTCCATCTTTCTACTTTGATTTCTCCAATATTAATTGGACAAATTGCAAAAGATTCGGCAACACAGATGTCCAAAATACTGTGTAATTATGCCGTTAAAGCAGACGACTTTTAGCTGTGTGTGTGTGTAGCGCTCATACTTCCTTAAAACTCGTGACGTCTTGTGCACACCTCATCATTACACGACGTTTTCAAGACGAAACTCCCGGCAAATTTAAAATTGTAGTTTAGTAAACTAATAAAGCCATATTAGCATGTGTTGCAATGTTAATATTTCATCATTGATATATAAACTATCAGACTGCGTGGTCGCTAGTAGTGGCTTTCAGTAGGACTTTAATGCTAGACATAGGAAGGCCCGAAAATAACATGTCACAAATGCGTACTGCTTAGGCTGCAGTCACGCAATTGGGACACAACTTACTAATTAATTAACTAGCTAACAACTAACTAATTAGCAAACTATCTTACGGAGAAGAGTAGCAGACCACATCCTGCAGATGTCTGACATGCCTCTGCTATGAAATGCAAGGTCAGCATTGACGTGTTTAGGGTGAAGTGTTCACATACTTTTGATGTTTTCAACCGCGGTGTTGTTGCCACGGGCCACAGACATTTATCCTTTCCTGTCGCTGCCGGTCACCAGTCACGCGTGTTCGTTTCCCGCCGGAAAAACGCAAGCGATGATGTCATCGACAAATGAAGTAATCTGCAATGCATTTATTGTCGATTTTGGTCAACAATGTCGACGAAACCTTGCAGCTCCTAGTTTCCAGTGGGGCTTATTAAAAACACTTTTGTAGGGGTCATTTTTTATGAATGTTCTCATTTATTCAGGTCATTGTCATCTCAGGGCATTTAACCCATCATAACTGGACTGTTTTGGTTTGTTCTAGATAAAGATTCGTCTCTCATCCAAGTAGGTTTCATAGATTGGTCAAAATACTCTTGGATTTAGATTGGTCAAATTATCCTTAGACTGGTCAAATCTAGTCTTAGACTTAGTTTGTTCAAATCTAGTTTTCGACTTGGATTGGTTAAATCTCGTTTTAGACTTAGATTGGTCAAATCTAGTCTTAGACTAAAATTGGTCAAGTCAGTCTAAAACTTAGATTGGTCAAATCTAGTCTTCGACTTAGATTGGGGAAATCTCGTTTTAGATTTAGATTGGTCAAATCTAGTCTTAGACTTAAATTGGTCAGGTCAGTCTAAAACTTAGATTGGTAAAATCTAGTCTTCAACTTAGATTGGTCAAATCTCGTTTTAGACTTAGATTGGTCAAATCTAGTCTTAGACTTAAATTGGTCAGGTCAGTCTAAAACTTAGATTGGTAAAATCTAGTCTTTGACTTAGATTGGGGAAATCTCGTTTTAGATTTAGATTGGTCAAATCTAGTCTTAGACTTAAATTGGTCAAATCAGTCTTAAATTTAGATTGGTCAAATCTAGTCTTCGACTTAGATTGGTCAAATCTAGTCTTAGACTTAGATTGGTCGAATCTCTGTACCTCAGTAGGCTTCATCAATTCATGCTCATACACTTAAGTTTGTAGATTGGTCAAATTTTGCCTTAGACTTAGATTGTTAAAATCTAGTCTTAGACTTAGATTGGTGAAATTTCGTTTTAAAATTAGATTGGTGAAATCTCTGTACCTCAGTAGGGTTCATCAGTTCATGCTCATAGACTTAGATTGGTGAAATCTCGTTTTAGACTTAGATTGGTCAAATCTCTGTACCTCAGTAGGCTTCATCTGTTCATGTTCATTGACATAGATTGGTCAAATCTAGTCTTAGACTTAGATTGGTCAAATCTAGTTTTAGACTTAGATTGGTCAAATCTCTGTACACCAGTAGGCTTCATCAATTCATGCTCATAAACTTACGTTTGTAGATTGGTCAAATTTAGCCTTAGACTTAGATTGGTAAAATCTAGTCTTAAACTTAGATTGGTGAAATCTCTGTACCTCAGTAGGGTTAATCAGTTCATGCTCATAGACTTAGATTGGGGAAATCTCGTTTTAGACTTAGATTGGTCAAATCTCTGTACCTCAGTAGGCCTCATCAGTTCATGCTCATAAACTTACGTTTGTAGATTGGTCAAATCTAGTCTTGGACTTAGATTGGTAAAATCTAGTCTAAGACTTAGATTGGTGGAATCTCGTTTTAGATTTAGATTGGTCAAATCTCTGTACCTCAGTAGGCTTCATCCGTTCATGCTCATAGACTTAGATTGGTCAAATCTAGTCTTAAACTTAGATTGGTCAAATCTAGTCTTAGACTTAGATTGGTCAAATCTAGTCTTAGACTTAGATTGGTCAAATCTAGTCTTAGACTTGGATTGGTCAAATCTAGTCTGAGACTTGGATTGGTCAAATCTAGTCTGAGACTTGGATTGGTCAAATTTAGTCTTAGACTTAGATTGGTCAAATCTAGTCTTAGATTTAGATTGGTGAAATCTCTGTACCTCAGTAGGCTTCATCAGTTCATGCTCATAGACTTAGATTGGTCAAATCTAGTCTTAGACTTAGATTGGTCAAATCTAGTCTTAAACTTAGATTGTTCAAATCTAGTCTGACACTTAGATTGGTCAAATCTAGTTTTAGACTTAGATTGGTCAAATCTAGTCTTAGATTTAGATTGGTGAAATCTCTGTACCTCAGTAGGCTTAATCAGTTCATGCTCATAGACTTAGATGGGTCAAATCTAGTCTTAGACTTAGATTGGTCAAATCCAGTCTTAGATTTAGATTGGTCAAATCCAGTCTTAGACTTAGATTGGTCAAATCTCTGTACCTCAGTAGGCTTCATCAGTTCATGTTCATACACCTACATAGGTCAAATCTCGTTTTAGACTTCGATTGGTCAGATCTCTGTACCTCAGTAGGCTTCATCAGTTCATGCTCATAGACTTCGATTGGTCAAATCTAGTCTTAGACTTACATTGGTCACATCTAGTCTTGGACTTAGATTGGTCAAATCTCTGTACGTCAGTAGGCATCATCAGTTAATGCTCATAGACTTATATTGGTCAAATCTAGTCTTGGACTTAGATTGGTCAAATCTAGTCTTGGACTTAGATTGGTCAAATCTAGTCTTAGATTTAGATTGGTGAAATCTCTGTACCTCAGTAGGCTTCATCAGTTCAAGCTCATACACCTACATTGGTCAAATCTCGTTTTAGACTTTGTCAGATCTCTGTACCTCAGTAGGCTTAATCAGTTCATGCTAATAGTCTTAGATTGATAAAAATCTAGTCTTAGACTTAAATTGGTCAAATCAGTCTTAAACTTAGATTGGTCAAAACTAATCTTCGACTTAGATTGGTGAAATCTCGTTTTAGACTTAGATAGGTCAAATCTCTGTACCTCAGTAGGCTTCATCAGTTCATGCTCATAGACTTAGATTGGTCAAATCTAGTCTTAGACTTACATTGGTCAAATCTAGTCTTAGACTTAGATTGCTCAAATCTCTGTACCTCAGTAGGCATCATCAGTTAATGCTCATAGACTTAGATTGGTCTAATATAGTCTTAGACTTAGATTGGTCAAATCTAGTCTTAGACTTAGATTGGTCAAATCTAGTCTAAGACTTAGATTGTTCAAATCTAGTCTTAGACTTAGATTGGTCAAATCTAGTCTAAGACTTAGATTGTTCAAATCTAGTCTTGGACTTAGATTGGTCAAATCTAGTCTTAGACTTAGATTGGTCAAATCTAGTCTTAGATTTAGATTGGTGAAATCTCTGTACCTCAGTAGGCTTCATCAGTTCATGCTCATAGACTTAGATGGGTCAAATCTCGTTTTAGACTTCGATTGGTCAGATCTCTGTACCTCAGTAGGCTTCATCACTTCATGCTCATAGACTTCGATTGGTCAAATCTAGTCTTAGACTTAGATTGGTCAAATCTCTGTACGTCAGTAGGCATCATCAGTTAATGCTCATAGACTTAGATTGGTCAAATCTAGTCTTGGACTTAGATTGGTCAAATCTAGTCTTGGACTTAGATTGGTCAAATCTAGTCTTAGATTTAGATTGGTCAAATCTCTGTACCTCAGTAGGCTTCATCGGTTCATGCTCATAGACTTAGATTGGTCAAATCTAGTCTTGGACTTAGATTGGTCAAATCTAGTCTTGGACTTAGATTGGTCAAATCTAGTCTTAGATTTAGATTGGTCAAATCTCTGTACCTCAGTAGGCTTCATCGGTTCATGCTCATAGACTTAGATTGGTCAAATCTGGTCTTAGACTTAGATTGGTCAAATATAGTTTAGTAGTTGGTGCCAAAACCCCCAAATATTTATATTTCAAAAATGTTGAGCATGAACTGATGAAGCCTACTCGGATGAGAGACAAAATGTCCAAGACAAACCAAACAGTCCAGTTGCGATAGATTGAATGCTCTGAGATTTATAGGGGTCATATTATATATGTTTTCTACATTCAGAACACTTCCTTGTGGACTACATAACATGTAATTGTGGTACTGCAGTCCAAATTGTGCGTACATTTTGATTTACAGACCACTTTCTGACCATCTCCTCAGAATGTGCCCTTTATTTAAGTACCAAAGCATTCTTCCAGGCCACGCCTCCTTCCGCCGTATGTCCAGCCTGCCACCCATGTTATGGTTTTAGCGCTTTCATATCAAGTGCACTGACAGATAGAAGTTAGAAGTATGCACCACTTTGTATTACAAACGGCAACAGCGGAGGATACATGTGCATGTACGAGCCAGTCTGCCCCACAACAAGAGGATAGAGAAAAAGAAGGAAATTATTGACTACAACTTTGGACTACAACTGAATAAAAATGGTTTGTTACATCCGTTGATGTAACAAAGGCAAAATATGTCACTAAAGTCTCAAATTCCAAACAGAGCAAGTTTGAAAGAAGGCAAAATTGTTTGATACATTGATTTAAAAGTCTTAGAAACTTGGGGGATCCCAAATACATGAAAAACAGGTAAGAAAAGTTGGTTTTGCATGATAGGACGCCTTCAAAGTCACTACATTTACAACATTAGGGCGAGCTTTTGGACCTCCAATGCACTCTCAAGTATAATTAAAACTGTTGGAAAATGTATAAAAATGGCACCTTTTACTGTAGAACAGTGGTTCTTAACCTTGTTGGAGGTCTTGAACCTCACCAGTTTCATATCCGCATTCACCGAACCCTTCATTAGTTAAAAATAATTTTTTTTTTTTTTTTTTTTCAAATTCAAGACAAAGTTATATGTTTTTGGTGACACTTTAGTATAGGGAACATATTCTAAGTAACAAATACTTAATTTTGTCATGATCTGTGGTCTGGATCATGTTTTTGTTAGTTTTTGGAGTCTTTTAGTTCCTGTTTGCGCTCCCTTGTTTTGTTTGGTCACCATGCCGACTTATGATTTTCACCTGCCTCTGGTGTTTGGACCGCGCACCCGTTTCTATTCAAGACCCTTATTTAAGCTTGTCTTTGCCAGACAGTCGGCCTGGAATCATTGCTTGTTTTCATGCGATACCACAGTTCATGTTGCTCGATTCATGCCGTGTCCACGTAAGTCTTGTTTATTTGTTGCCACAGTTTCGTGTTTGTTCAAAGCCATAGTTTATATTTGTTTACCTAATGCCCTGCCAAGATTTTTTGAGTTAATAAATATGTTCCTACCTGCAAGCCTTGTCCGGAATAGTCCGTTTGCATCCCGAGAGAACAAACCTTGCAGTAAGCTGCGTCCCCTCCGTCATGACAGAGTGATCATAAGTCGACATGGTAACTAAACAAAACAAGGGAGCGCAAACAGGAACTAAAAGAGTCCAAAAACTAACAAAAAAATAACAAAAACATAATCCAGACCACAGATCATGACCAATTTAGAGTTATTTGGACACTTGGGGAACATATTCTAAGTCATGGGTGTCAAACTCTGGCCCGCCGTGTGATTTCATTTGGCCCTTGAGGTAATATCAAATTAAGATTAGATTTCCGAATTTTTCCGGGGGCGTGCCTCGAAGGCACTGCCTTTAGCGTCCTCTACAACCTGTTGTCACGTCCGCTCTTCCGCCATAGAAACAATGTGCCGGCCCAAGTCACATACTATCTGCGGCTTTAACACACACGAATGAATGCAAGGCATACTTGGTCAACAGCCATACAGGTCACACTGGGGGCGGCCGTATAAACGACTTTAACGCTGTTCCAAATATGCGCCACACTGTGAAGCCACACCAAACAAGAATGACAAACACATTTCGGGAGAACATCTGCACCGTAACACACGTAATACCCAGAAGCCCTTGCAGCACTAACTCTTCCGGGATGCTATAATATAAACCTCCAATTTTTATTGAAATCATTATTGATAGGTTGATTGGAAACACTAAATTGGCCCTAGTGTGCATGTTGTCTCTCTATCTGTGTTGGCCCTGTGATGAGGTGGCGACTTGTCCAGGGTGTACGCTGCCTTCCGCCCGAATGCAGCTGAGGTAGGCTGCAGCGACCCAAGAAGGGACAAGCGGCAGAAAATGGATGGCTGGGTGGATAATTTGAAACTCGACTTTGCATTGCTTGTTCAATATTCAATGCAAAACTATTTTAGATCCCTCTTAAAAGGTTCATTTGTTCAACCTTGGCCCGCGGCTTTGTTGCATTTTAAATTTTGGCCCACTCTGTATTTGAGTTTGACACCCCTGTTTTAAGTAATAAAGACTTAATTTAGAGTTATTTGGTTAGGGTCAGGGTTAGAGGGTTAGGGTTATGATAAGAGCCAATATGTTACTAATTTGCATGTTAATAAGCAACTAATTAATGGTTAATATGTTCCCCATACTTAAGTGTTACCCTGTTTTTTTTACTGGTGCACATATTGAACCGTGCATGAACATCACCTTGTTCAAACAACAAAACCAACACGGTGGATAAACTCCAGAGGTGGGTAGAGTAGCCAGAAATTGTACTTAAGTAAGTATGTTGTGAAAAAACTACTCAAGTACTGAGTAACTGATGAGTAACCTGATTACGGCAACAAATAATGCACAAAAACATAAAAATTGCAACGAGCAAATTCAGACCCAGGAATATCTCTTAAGCAACTAAAACAATAATATAATTTAAATAATAGTACATAAAAATAAAAATAAATTAAAGCACATTGAGACATAATAACTTAACAGCACCAAAGGCTCAATAGGCATTGATTGATTGATTGATTGAAACTTTTATTAGTAGATTGCACAGTACAGTACATATTCCGTACAATTAACCACTAAAATGGTAACACCCCAATAAGTTTTTCAACGTTAATCAATTATTTAATAAATGACCAAGTCGAGGTGATCTACCTCATATATACATACACATATATCATATATATATATACATATATATATATATATACAGTATATCATTTTTATTTATTTATTTTGCCGTTTTTGTTGACATGTTAAAGGTGTTTTAATGAATATACATGCATGTTTAACACATATATTCCTATCTTTCATGAAGACAAGAGTATAAGTTGGTGTATTACCTGATTCTGATGACTTGCATTGTAGTGCTGATAACGTCCACGTTTTCAAATGGAGGAGAAAAAAAGTTCCTCTTTTCTGTCTAATACCACATGTAAGTCGTTGGTTTTTGGCATCTTATTTGTCCAGCTTCCTTATTCGTTTTTATACACTTTACGAGAAATAAATTGGCGGCAAACTCCGTAGCTTGCTAGCTTGTATGCTCTGGCTTTCGGAGACTCTTATTTTGTTAGCGCAGGCGCGATGGAGCGGCACTTTTATTGTGAAGACAGGAACTGTGCGATCAGTCTTTAGGCTTTTGACGGGAAGTACGGTTGAAATAAAAAGTGTCTTTTTTCCTTTACACTTTTGATTGATCGATTGAAACTTTTATTAGTAGATTGCACAGTACAGTACATATTCCGTACAATTGACCACTAAAATGGTAACACCCCAATAAGTTTTTCAACTTGTTTAAGTCGGGTCATGTGACCGCCTGGCTCTGTTTGATTGGTCCAACGTCACCAGGGACTGCATGTGATTGGGATTCTACTTTGAAGCTCTGTCATAAACCCAAACAAACATTAACAGATCGATAAAAAAAAGTAGCGAGTAGCGAGCTGATTGTAAATAAATGGAGCGGAGTAAAAGCAGCGTTTCTTCAATCAATCAATCAATCAATCAATCAATGTTTACTTATATAGCCCTAAATCACTAGTGTCTCAAAGGGCTGCACAAACCACTACCACATCCTCGGTAGGCCCACATAAGGGCAAGGAAAACTCACACCCAGTGGGACGTCGGTGACAATGATGACTATGAGAACCTTGGAGAGGAGGAAAGCAATGGATGTCGAGCGGGTCTAACATGATACTGTGAAAGTTCAATCCATAATGGATCCAACACAGTCGCGAGAGTCCAGTCCAAAGCGGATCCAACACAGCAGCGAGAGTCCCGTTCACAGCGGAGCCAGCAGGAAACCATCCCAAGCGGAGGCGGATCAGCAGCGCAGAGATGTCCCCAGCCGATACACAGGCAAAGCAGTACATGGCCACCGGATCGGACCGGACCCCCTCCACAAGGGAGAGTGGGACATAGAAGAGAAAGAAAAGAAACGGCAGATCAACTGGTCCAAAAACTGGTCTTCTCTATAAATATACTCAAGTAAAAGTAAAAGTATGTTGCATAAAAACTACTCGTAGAAGTACAATTTATCCCAAAAGTTACTCAAGTAAATGGAGCGCTGATAAACTCACAACAAATTACACACCTGCTGATCAGTCAGCTGTTGCCGTATCCGTAACACGCCGATAGGGAGAAGTTTGTATTTACACGATTAGTCGGGTGTGTTTTGACCTCCGCCGAACCGCGCACAGGGTTCGATCGAACCCAGGTGAAGAACCACTGCTGTAGAAGATGAGCGATTACGTTCTCAGAAGTAGGAATAACTCTTTCTCGATAGCCTCCAAAACTTTCACGGCTGTTGAGACGCAATAATGTGGTTTTGACCCCCGATCGCCGTAACTCCGTCCTTTTGTTGGTGGAGCGCTAACCTCTCTTTGTGCCCGTGTTTGGACCGCTAACCTTGCTTTGTGTGGCTGGGGGTCTCTCAGTGTAGTGTGACTCCCCTTCTCCATAAATCACTGTCAGATTCCAACGGTCCGAAACAAAGCGCTCGCCCGGAGCTGGGGTATTGTTGGCGTGCATGTGTGTGCGTGTGTGTGTGTGTGTGTGTGTGTGTGTGTGTGTGTGTGTGTCAAGCCCTCGGCCCTTCATTAAATGGCGGCAAACAAGACTTTATGAAAATTCATTGAGTGTGAGACGGGGCTTCACGGTGGCAGAGGGGTTAGTGCGTCGGCCTCACAATACGAAGTTCCTGCAGTCCTGGGTTCAAATCCAGGCTCGGGATCTTTCTGTGTGGAGTTTGCATGTTCTCCCCGTGACTGCGTGGGTTCCCTCCGGGTACTCCGGCTTCCTCCCACTTCCAAAGACATGCACCTGGGGATAGGTTGATTGGCAACAAACACTAAATGGTCCCTAGTGTGTGAATGTTGTCTGTCTATCTGTGTTGGCCCTGCGATGAGGTGGCGACTTGTCCAGGGTGTACCCCGCCTTCCGCCCGATTGTAGCTGAGATGGCGCCAGCGCCCCCGCGACCCCAAAAGGGAATAAGCGGTAGAAAATGGATGGATGGGATGAGTGTGAGACGGGCTCTTTTTTTTCTCTGATGAATATTGCGGGACGGCATGGCGCAGTGGGAGAGTGGCCGTGCGCAACCCGAGGGTCACTGGTTCAAATCCCACCTAGAACCAACCTCGTCACGTCCGTTGTGTCCTGAGCAAGACACTTCACCCTTGCTCCTGATGGGTGCTGGTTGGCGCCTTGCATGGCAGCTCCCTCCATCAGTGTGTGAATGTGTGTGTGAATGGGTAAATGTGGAAGTAGTGTCAAAGCGCTTTGAGTACCTTGAAGGTAGAAAAGCGCTATACAAGTACAACCCATTTATCATTTATCATTTAAACGCTGCAAACGGCCGACAAAACTCTCCGTCCATCCATCCATTTTCTACCGCTTATTCCCTTTTGCGGTGGCGGGGGGGCGCTGGCGCCTATCTCAGCTACAATCGGGCGGAAGGCGGGGTACACCCTGGACAAGTCGCCACCTCATCGCAGGGCCAACACAGATAGACAGACAACATTCACACACTAGGGCCAATTTAGTGTTGCCAATCAACCTATCCCCAGGTGCATGTCTTTGGAAGTGGGAGGAAGCCGGAGGGAACCCACGCATTCACGGGGAGAACATGCAAACTCCACACAGAAAGATCCTGAGCCTGGGTTTGAACCCAGGACTGCAGGACCTTCGTGTTGTGAGGCAGACGCACTAACCCCTCTGCCACCGTGAAGCCCCACAAAACTCTCCCATCCATTGCAATTTGAGGGAACGAAAAGGTGGAGAGAATGAGGTTGATCGCTGGTGCGTGATGGAATAAACTGCGGAATTTCTGTCGCCGTGTGTGTGTGTGTGTGTGTGTGTGTGTGTGTGTGTGTGTGTGCCCCACACGAGGGCCTCATGATAAATAAATGATGATTGAAATGAGAGCAGCTCTCCACAGACCATCTACTTTTTTCATGCGAAGTGAGTGTTTACAAGTCGGCACACACACACACACACACACACACACACACTTCCGAACACGCTACATCCAGGCTGCTGGAGTGTGTGTGTGTGTGTACAGGCTTCTCTCCTTTCCAGGAACATATCTCAATGTTGACGTTCCACGGTTATTTTACACTTGTATACCAAAGGCATTTGTCCCTATGAAAACCTATTTGCAGGCAGTTAAGTGCATTCCGAAGCAACAGGTGGTGCTCTGAAACCGGCCCTCAAGACCGTGTTAACCAGGGGTCTCAAACACGCGGGCCATGACGTCGTTTTGCGGCCCCCACCTTAATATGGAGGTTTAAATGCCTACTGAAAGCCACTACTAGCGACCACACAGTCTGATAGTTTATAGATAGATAGATAGATAGATAGTACTTTATTTATTCCATCAGGAGAGTTCCTTCAGGAAAATTACAATTTTCAGCACAATCCCATTCAAGATCAGACAAACATTACAGGGAGACAGAACAGGATCGCTGACGGGTCTGCCGGCTTCCAGCGCCCCTTACAAAAAAGATGACATACAGGTAAACAAGGGGGGGGAAATAGAAGATTAAAATAAAATTAAAAAATCGGTCTTACCCTAGGCCCTGGAGTGGGGGTGCAGACTGAGGCCAGGGGGAAAAAACCAAAAACAACAACTCATAGCCATAGTACACATCCCTCTTACATGTGTGTAAGAGGGAAACATCAAACATCAAAGAACACAGAGGACATCAAAGACATTAAAGCAGCAGATACAACCAGACACTTCTACATACAGCTATGAATAAAAAGTAAAAGAAACATATCCACTGCGGTGTTCCACGCCATCGTCTGCTGGGGAGGAGGGGGCATGGCCAGAGACAGGAGCAGACCCAACAAAGCAACCAAGACAGCCGACTCCAATCTCGGCCAATGTCCAGTCCGCATGGATGAGAGATGATACGTCCAAGGTGACTGAGGTGTCCGACACCTGCTCACCCAGCCAAGACACCGCGAAGCCTCTCCGTCCCAGCGCTCAGTGCTAGCTCCACAGTATATATCAATGATGAAATATTAACATTGCAACACATGCCAATACAACCGGTTTAGTTTACTAAATCACAATTTTAGATTGTAAAGAGACTACATATAGTGCAGGGGTGTCAAACTCTGGCCCGCGGGCCAAATATGGCCCTTGAGGCAACATAAAATTAACGGCGGTGTGGCTGTAACACCGCATTCACCGCTAATACTCATATTTGCTAAATTTCAGTGTCCCTCCCGAAAATCTCCAGGGGGCTACCATTCTCCCAAATTTCTCCCGATTCCCACCTGGACGACAATATTGGGGGCGTAAAAACAGTGTGCCGGCCTAGTCACATGATTTATGTCGCTTTTACACACACACACACACATACACACACACACACACACACACACACTAACACATACACACACAAGCTAATGCAATGCAAGCTTGGTCAACAGCCATACAGGTCACACTGAGGGTGGCCGTATAAACAACTTTAAGACTGTTACAAATATGCGCCGCACTGTGAACCAACACGAAATGATAATGACAAGCAAATTTCGGGAGAACATCCGCACTGTAACAAAACAGAACAAATACACAGAACCCCTCGCAGCACTACCTCTTCCTGGACGCTACAATATCCAAATGTATTATTAGCCTGTGGGAAAAGTTTATTTTGATATTTACCTGAGAAGGCTGCAAATAGAAAAGAGGCATTCAATTTCTATTTAAATTTGATTTGATATGTCATTGCTATTTTTAAATTATTAGTATTATTTGAAACTCGATTTTGCATGTCACTATCAATCAATCAATCAATGTTTATTTATATAGCCCCAAATCACAAATGTCTCAAAGGACTGCACAAATCATTACGACTACAACATCCTCGGGAGAACCCACAAAAGGGCAAGGAAAACTCACACCCAGTGGGCAGGGAGAATTCACATCCAGTGGGACGCCAGTGACAATGCTGACTATGAGAAACCTTGGAGAGGACCTCAGATGTGGGCAACCCCCCCCCCCCCCCTCTAGGGGACCGAAAGCAATGGATGTCGAGCTGGTCTAACATGATACTGTGAAAGTTCAATCCATAGTGGCTCCAACACAGCCGCGAGAGTTCAGTTCAAGCGGATCCAAGACAGCAGCGAGAGTCCCGTCCACAGGAAACCATCTCAAGCGGAGGCGTATCAGCAACGTAGAGATGTCCCCAACCGATACAGGCGAGCGGTCCATCCTGGGTCTCAACTCTGGACAGCCAGTACTTCATCCATGGTCATCGGACCGGACCCCCTCCACAAGGGAGGGGGGGACATAGGAGAAAGAAAAGAAGCGGCAGATCAACTGGTCTAAAAAGGAGGTCTATTTAAAGGCTAGAGTATCCAGACGAGTTTTAAGGTGAGACTTAAATGCTTCTACTGAGGTAGCATCTTGAACTGTTACCGGGAGGGCATTCCAGAGTACTGGAGCCCGAACGGAAAACGCTCTATAGCCCGCAGACTTTTTTGGGGCTCTAGGAATCACTAATAAGCCGGAGTCTTTTGAACGCAGATTTCTTGCCGGGACATATGGTACAATACAATCGGCAAGATAGGATGGAGCTAGACCGTGTAGTATTTTATACGTAAGTAGTAAAACCTTAAAGTCACATCTTAAGTGCACAGGAAGCCAGTGCAGGTGAGCCAGTACAGGCGTAATGTGATCAAACTTTCTTGTTCTTGTCAAAAGTCTAGCAGCCGCATTTTGTACCAACTGTAATCTTTTAATGCTAGACATGGGGAGACCCGAAAATAATACGTTACAGTAATCGAGACGAGACGTAACAAACGCATGGATAATGATCTCGGCGTCTTTAGTGGACAAACTGGAGCGAATTTTAGCGATATTACGGAGATGAAAGAAGGCCGTTTTAGTAACGCTTTTAATGTGTGACTCAAAGGAGAGAGTTGGGTCGAAGATAATACCCAGATTTTTTTACCAAGTCACCCTGTTTTATTATTTGGTTGTCAAATGTTAAAGTTGTATTATTAAATAGAGGTCGGTGTCTAGCAGGACCGATAATCAGCATTTCCGTTTTTTTGGCGTTAAGTTGCATATAAAGTTATACAAGTCTCGCTTGTTCAATATTCAATGCAAAACGTGTTTGGGTCCCTATTAAAAGGTTCATTTGTTCAACCTTGGCCCGCGGCTTTGTTCAGTTTAAAATTTTGGCCCACTCTGTAATTGAGTTTGACGCCCCTGATATAGTGCGTGTCAGATAGGAGAATAGAGCCAAGTAGGTAAGGTGTCGTGGAAAAGTTGCATCAGTTCATGTCACTGCATTCACACACATGCTGCACATCATGGAATATAAAGGACTTCCTTGTGAGAGAAGCTGGGGAGCTTTAGGGAGCTCAGCAGGGTAAACACGTTGATAAAAGCAGGATTTTTAGGTGATACTTATAGGAAGGAAAGGAGAGAATTTAGTCTTAATATCCCTGCAGGCCCGGGCATGACGTACGCCCTGGGATTTGGAACCAAACGCGCTGACTCACGGTTCCTGTTCTGTCCTATGCGGGCTGTCCTGACATATCATCGCTTCCCTGGGGAACGCCAACCCTCTCCTCGGAAGAAAACGGCGGCTGGGCTGGCAGACAAAACCTGACCTTTCGCTTCAACCGGAGAGTCAATGAGGCAACAGCAGTGCAGATGAGCCGCGAGCGAACGAGGTCGAGGCGAGGTGGTCTTGAGAGGGAGTGAGGGATTCATGGGTGTCAAGAAGAGGGCATGTGAAGAGTCAGGATTGCTCAAACATCGCATTTCTAGGCAACCGGAGCAAAGGTCGAAAGTAAGGAAAACAACGTCTGGGGTGCGATGGAGCGGGTTTGATTACAGAGCGCAATAATCGTTCTTCGATATTTACAATACTGATGATCCCTGTGCATAGGCGCCCATCTATATTTCTGCCAGTCCGTGCTCGGTAGGGATGCGCGGATAGGCAATTATATCATCCGCAACCGCATCACCAAAGTCGTCATCCATCCGCCATCCATCCGCTGTCCACCCGAACCAACATTTTATCAGAACCGCAACTGATGGTTGTGATATAAACAATTTTAACACGCTTACTAATATGCGCCACGCTGTGAAGCCACACCAAACAAGATTAACAAACACATTTCGGGAGAACATCATCCCAGTAACACAACATAAACGCAACACAACAAATACCCAGAATCCTTTGTATCTCTGTGCATAGGTGCTCATCTACATTTCTGCCAGTCCGTGCTCGGTAGGGATGCGCGGATAGGCAATTATATCATCCCCAACCGCATCACCAAAGTCGTCATCCATCCGCTGTCCACCCGAACCAACATTTTATCAGAACCGCAACTGATGGTTGTGATATAAACAATTTTAACACTCTTACTAATATGCGCCACGCTGTGAAGCCACACCAAACAAGATTGACAAACACATTTCGGGAGAACATCCTCCCAGTAACACAATATAAACGCAACACAACAAATACCCAGAATCCTTTGTATCTCTGTGCATGGGTGCTCATCTACATTTCTGCCAGTCCGTGCTCGGTAGAGATGCGCGGATAGGTAATTATATCATCCGCAACCGCATCACCAAAGTAGTCATCCATCCGCCGTCCACCCGAACCAACATTTTATCAGAACCGCAACCGCCCGCTGAAATTCATCAGAGGTCGGCCACCTTTACCACTCTCAGAGCTATTTAAACCCGTTTCACAGAGTAATGAAGACAATGGAAGCCGCTAACATTCTCGCGAATATCCAACGGCCTTCATCCTGATGACAAGAACATGGGCGTGCTGTGAAGCCATTGCCTTTGACACCTTCAACAACATGTACAAACCAATTGTTTGTTAGTCCGGTAACATGTTGTGTGCAGCTTCCGCAATCACACGTGTAAGATTGAAAGGCATACTGGGTGATACAGAGTACACTGATGGTTGTGATATAAACAATGTTAACACGCTTACTAATATGCGCCACGCTGTGAAGCCACACCAAACAAGATTGACAAACACATTTCGGGAGAACATCATCCCAGCAACACAACAAATACCCAGAATCCTTTGTATCTCTGTGCATAGGTGCCCATCTACATTTCTGCCAGTCCGTGCTCGGTAGGGATGCGCGGATAGGCAATTATATCATCCGCAACCGCATCACCAAAGTCGTCATCCATCCGCCGTCCACCCGAACCAACATTTTATCAGAACCGCAACCGCCCGCTGAAATTCATCAGAGGTCGGCCGCCTTTACCACTCACAGAGCTACTTAAACCCGTTTCACAGAGTAATGAAGACAACGGGAGCCGCTATCATTCTCGCGAATATCCAACGGCGTTCATCCTGATGACAAGAATATGGGCGTGCTGTGAAGCCATTGCCTTTGACACCTTCAACAACATGTACACACCGATTGTTTGTTAGTCCGGTAACATGTTGTGTGCAGCTTCCGCAATCACACGTGCAAGATTGAAAGGCATACTGGGTGACACAGAGTACACTGATGGTTGTGATATAAACAATTTCAACACTCTTACTAATATGCGCCACGCTGTGAAGCCACACCAAACAAGATTGACAAACACATTTCGGGAGAACATCCTCCCAGTAACACAACATAAACGCAACACAACAAATACCCAGAATCCTTTGTATCTCTGTGCATAGGCGCCCATCTACATTTCTGCCAGTCCGTGCTCGGTAGAGATGCGCGGATAGGCAATTATATCATCCGCAACCGCATCACCAAAGTCGTCATCCATCCGCCGTCCACCCGAACCAACATTTTATCAGAACCGCAACCGCCCGCTGAAATTCATCAGAGGTCGGCCGCCTCTACCACTCACAGAGCTATTTAAACCCGTTTCACAGAGTAATGATGACAACGGGAGCCGCTAACATTCTCGCGAATATCCAACGGCGTTCATCCTGATGACAAGAACATGGGCGTGCTGTGAAGCCATTGCCTTTGACACCTTCAACAACATGTGCGAACCGATTGTTTGTTAGTCCGGTAACATGTTGTGTGCAGCTTCCGCAATCACACGTGCAAGATTGAAAGGCATACTGGGTGACACAGAGTACACTGATGGTTGTGATATAAACAATTTTAACACTCTTACTAATATGCGCCACGCTGTGAAGCCACACCAAACAACATTGACAAACACATTTCGGGAGAACATCATCCCAGTAACACAACATAAACGCAACACAACAAATACCCAGAATCCTTTGTATCCGTGACAATTACTGAATATATTTTACACCCCCCCACCCACCTTACCAACGCACGGGGCGGGGGGCGGGGTTTGCTGCTAGCGGGTTGTATAAAATAGTCAGGAAGTGTCATGAATTTAATTAAAATCTATTTTTTCGTCATGTCACCCACCCGACCCGAGGTTTATCCGCGGACTCCGCGCATGAGACCGCAAACCGCGCATCTCTAGTGCTCCGTGTGTGTGTATTAGTGTTGTCCCGATACTAATATTTTGGTACCGGTACTAAAAAGAACTACACGGTACCAGACCCCCTAGGCCTCTTATACGGCCACGCTTGGCCCATGTACTTGAAACACAAGAAAATAATGTGTTTTGGTACCGGTACCAAAAGTATTTTGGTAATTTTCGGTACTTTTTTTAAATAAAGGGGGCCACAAAAAACTGCATTATTGGCTTTATTTTAACACAAAATCTTAGGGTACAACAAACATATGTTTATTATTGCAAGTTTGTCCTTAAATAAATGCCATGTCTTGGTGATCATGTTTAGTTTGGCTATGTTCTGTTTGGTTTTTGCACTCTGTCTCTTCCCGGGCATAGGGAAAAATTATCAAGCGTTGACCGGTCCGCAGCTACAAAAAGGTTGCCCTAATCCACTGAAGTCTCCGTTAAGAGCCGACTTAATATCACAATTTTCCCATCCAAAAACTTGCTGGTTGACGTAGAGAAACATGTTCTCTTGACCGCTCTGTGTTAAAGCTTCACAACAAAGAAAGAAACACTGGCTGTGTGTGGTGCTGGTTAAAGTGAAGCACTAGAAGAAAAAAAAAAGAAAGAAAAAAAAAGTTTACGGCTGTGGGAGCGATTCAGATGTTATTAGACACATTTACTAGGATAATTCTGGAAAATCCCTTATCTGCTTATTGTGTTACTAGTGTTTTAGTGAGATTATAAACACATACCTGAAAGTCGGAGGGGTGTGGTGACCGCCAGTGTCTCTGAGTGAAGCCATGGAGGAGCCAAGAAAGTCGCAGCTGCCTCTTTGAGAGCTGCAGGAGGACGTAAGCTCCGCTCATGTCTCCAGTAAGAGCCGACTTATCACCACAATTTTCTCACCGAAACCTGCCGGTTGACATGTGGTAGATGTTCGCTTGACCGCTCTGTTCTATATTAAAGCTTCACAACAAACAAGGAAACACCGGCTGTGTTTCGGTGCTAAAGGCAGCTGATTTTTTTCACCAACAGCATTCTTCTTTGACGTCTCCATTATTAATTGAACAAATTGCAAAAGATTCAGCAACACAGATGTCCAGAATACTGTGTAATTATGCGATTAAAGCAGACGACTTTTAGCCGTGTGTGGTGCTGGGATAATATGTCCGGTCAATCCAGGACGTCACAAACACGCGTCAGCATTTCGCGACGTTTTCAACAAGAAACTCCGCGGGAAATTTAAAATTGCAATTTAGTAAACTAAAAAGGCCGTATTTTGCATGTGTTGCAATGTTAATATTTCATCATTGATATATAAACTATCAGACTGCGTGGTCGGTAGTAGTGGCTTTCAGTAGGACTTTAACGGGCTTAAATAAGTCTTGGATGGACTTTGTTAATTATAGACTATATGATTTGTGACGTATTTATTATCAATCAATCAATCAATAAATGTTTATTTATATAGCCCCAAATCACAAATGTCTCAAAGGACTCCACAAATCATTACGACTACAACATCCTCGGAAGAACCCACAAAAGGGCAAGGAAAACTCACACCCAGTGGGCAGGGAGAATTCACATCCAGTGGGACGCCAGTGACAATGCTGACTATGAGAAACCTTGGAGAGGACCTCAGATGTGGGCAACCCCCTCCCCCCCCTCTAGGGGGCCGAAAGCAATGGATGTCGAGCGGGTCTAACATGATACTGTGAAAGTTCAATCCATAGTGGCTCCAACCGCGAGAGTTCAGTTCAAGCGGATCCAAGACAGCAGCGAGAGTCCCGTCCACAGGAAACCATCTCAAGCGGATCAGCAGCGTAGAGATGTCCCCAACCGATACAGGCGAGCGGTCCATCCTGGGTCTCAACTCTGGACAGCTAGTACTTCATCCATGGTCATCGGACCGGACCCCCTCCACAAGGGAGGGGGGGACATAGGAGAAAAAGAAAAGAAGCGGCAGATCAACAGGTCTAAAAAGGAGGTCTATTTAAAGGCTAGAGTATACAGATGAGTTTTAAGGTGAGACTTATGTAAAACGGACCAAACGTGCCATCTCCGGGTTGGGGAGGAGACCCTGCCCCAAGTGGAGGAGTTCAAGTACCTAGGAGTCTTGTTCACGGGTGGGGGAAGAGTGGATCGTGAGATCGACAGGCGGATCGGTGCGGCGTCTTCAGTAATGCGGACGTTGTACCGATCCGTTGTGGTGAAGAAGGAGCTGAGCCGGAAGGCAAAGCTCTCAATTTACCGGTCGATCTACGTTCCCATCCTCACCTATGGTCATGAGCTTTGGGTCATGACCGAAAGGATAAGATCACGGGTACAAGCGGCCGAAATGAGTTTGGGTCTCTCCCTTAGAGATAGGGTGAGAAGCTCTGCCATCCGGGAGGAGCTCAAAGTAAAGCCGCTGCTCCTCCACATCGAGAGGAGCCAGATGAGGTGGTTCGGGCATCTGGTCAGGATGCCACCCGAACGCCTCCCCAGGGAGGTGTTTAGGGCACGTCCAACCGGTAGGAAGCCACGGGGAAGACCCAGGACACGTTGGGAAGACTATGTCTCCCGGCTGGCCTGGGAACGCCTCGGGATCCCCCGGGAAGAGCTAGACGAAGTGGCTGGGGAGAGGGAAGTCTGGGTTTCCCTGCTTAGGCTGTTGCCCCCGCGACCCAACCTCGGATAAGCTGAAGAAGATGGATGGATGGACCAAATACGCCACGAAATTCACGACAACAAGATTGACTTTTCAAAAATGATGTTAAAGAATGAAAGTTGCCATCAATCCCAACGTAGGTGCTCGGCATTGTCCGGGGGTGCTCGGGCCCCTAAGCACCCCCGGGGTCGGCGCCTGTGTCTCTGTGTGCATACACGGCACACCAGCACCTGTGTGTGCACATGTGGTGCATGTTCCTGCAAGTGCGTAGTCGGGGGGGGGGTATATAATGTTTTAGGAGACAAGCCTGTGGCATTTTTACTGTACACAGAAGCACGTTCAACACTTTTAATAACGCCGGTTTTACGATAACGATGACGCTCTCTGGTTTGTATTCAGTTAATGAAATTGCATTTTTGGCATTGTATCAGTGGAGGGCATCGTCCTCCTACTTGTAAAAGCAATAAGGCAAAGAGGTACCATTCAATCCGGCCGATACAACGGGCGGTAGGAGGCAAGTGTGATGATGTAAGAACTAAGATATTGTTATTCGTTCCTTTTAAAAATGTCCACATTACATTAGAAAGTAGACTAGTAATAAAAGTATCGCGTCGTGGGACCGCGTGGCGCAGTTGGGAGAGTAGCTGTGCCAGCAACCTGAAGGTTTCCTGGTTCAATCCCCACCTTTTATCATCCTAGTCATTTCCGTTGTGTCCTTGAGCAAGACACTTCACCCTGGGTAGGCTGACCATATTCTGAAATCCCAAAAAGAGGACACACATATGCATCTGAGGATGTATTGTCAGAGTTATTTGTTGACACACCCCTAAACTCAAATACAGAGTGGGCCAAAATTTCAAACGGAACCAAGCCGCGGGCCAAGGTAGAACAAATGAACCTTTTAATAGGGACCCAAACAAGTTTTGCATTGAATATTGAACAAGCAAGGCTTATATAACTCTATAGTGACATGCAAAGTCGAGTTTCAAATGATCCATCCATCCATTTTCTACCGCTTGTCCCTTCTGGGGTCGCTGGAGCCAACCTCAGCTGCATTCGGGCGGAAGGCAGAGTACACCCTGGACAAGTCGCCACCTCATCGTAGGGCCGACACGGATAGACAGACAACATTCACACTCACATTCACACACTAGAGCAAATTTAGTGTTGCCAATCAACCAATCAATAATAATTGAAAAATATCAATGGCATATCAAATGAAATTTAAATAAAAATGGGGGGGGGCTGGGTTTGGTGGTAGCGGGGGTGTATATTGTGGCGTCCAAGAAGAGTTAGTGCTGCAAGGGGTTCTGGATATTAAATAAATAAATGGGTTGTACTTGTATAGCGCTTTTCTACCTTCAAGGTACTCAAAGCGCTTTGACACTACTTCCACATTTACCCATTCACACACATTCACACACTGATGGAGGGAGCTGCCATGCAAGGCGCTAACCAGCACCCATCAGAAGCAAGGGTGTAGTGTCTTGCTCAGGACACAACGGACGTGACGAGATTGGTACTAGGTGGGGATTGAACCAGGGACCCTCGGGTTGCGCATGGCCACTCTTCCACTACACCATGCCGTCCCTATATTACGTGTGTTACGGTGCAGATGTTCTCCCGAAACGTATTTGTCATTCTTGTTTGGTGTGGCTTCACGGTGTGGCGCATATTTGTAACAGTGTTAAAGTCGTTTATGCGGCCACCCTCAGTGTGACCTGTATGGTTGTTGACCAAGAATGCGTTGCATTCACTCGTGTGTGTTAAAGCCGCAGATATTATGTGACTGGGCCGGCACGTTGTTTGTATGGCGGAAAAGCGGATGTGACGACAGGTTTTAGAGGACGCTAAAGGCAGTGCCTTCGAGGCACGCCCCCAATATTGTTGTGCGGCTGGAAATTGGGAGAAATTTGGAAGAATTGTTGCCCCGGGAGATTTTCGGGAGGGGCAGTGAAATTCGAGAGTCTCTCTTGTAAATCGTGAGGGTTGGCAAATGCGTTGTTACAGCGGCACCGCCCCTGTATAATACTGGCGGGCCAGCTCTAATCTTAATTTGATATTATCTCAAGGGCCAAATGTGGCCCGCGGGCCAGAGTTTGACACCCATGCCCTAGATGCAGAGATGGAGGCAGGCATGGAATGATAAAACAGGATTTAATTAAATACTACAACTAGAACAAACAAAGAGTATAAAAAAAAGCACGTACGTGGGCGGATATAAAAAACTAAGGGCTATGAACAAACAAATCGGAAGCAGGGAACAAAAAACAGTAAGCTACAAACATCTACCAAATCTAGCTTACCGCTGCGCTGCAATCACACGGCCAGTAGGAATGACAAGTAGAAAATGACACGACAATACAATGATCCAGCAACTGACACAAGACAAAGCAGGTACAAATAGGAGCGGGCTGATTGGCAACAGGTGTGACCAGGTGCCAATCAGCCGCAGCTGAGGAGGAACACAGCACTCAGGGAACAAGACAGGAAGCTGACAAAAAAAGAGCACTAGACAGGAACTAAAGACAGGAGATACTGAACACAGAGCAAACAGACAAATGCAGAGGAAAACTAAAACACAGACAAACTGTCAGGGGAAAGCCTGACATGTATCTTACAATCATTTAAATAAATCATTTTTTCTCCTCTGTTGACAGCAGTGTTGGCGCTAGGAATTTTCAAAATGGGGTCCCAGGGACCCTATCAAGTCATAAAAATGGGGTCCCACTGTAAATGTTTTCGGTCCCACCTTTTTGTAGGAGTTTTGAAAACAAATGATAAACATATGCATTGTCCTGTTGTACTGTATCAGTTTTTGGAGATCTGTGTTGCTGAATCTTTTGCAATTTGTTCAATTAATATCGGAGAAGTCACAGTAGAAAGATGGAGCTGGGAAGCTTTAGCCTTTAGCCACACAAACACAAGGTGATTCCTTGTTTAAAATTCCTGGAGGTGAAACTTTACTATGGATCAGAGCGGTCAAGCGAACATGGATCCCGACGGAATGTCAATCAGCAGGTTTCGGTGAGAAAATTGTGGTAAAAGGTCGCTTCTTACCAGAGAAAAGCTGAGCTTGTGCCGTCCATAAAGCTGCCGTCAACTCCCCTGAGACATTGGCGTCAAAACACCGGTGGACACACCCTTCCGACTATCAGGTACTATTTAACTCACTAAAACACTAGCAACACAATAGAAAGATAAGGAATTTCCCAGAATTATCCTAGTAAATGTGTCTAAAAACATCGAAATATGTCCCAATGCAATTGCATTTTTTTTTTAAACTTATTTTTTCAAATCATTTTTTTTTTTCCTAGTCCATCGCTATCAATATCCTCAAACATGAATCTTTCATCCTCGCTCAAATTGTTGGGGAAATTGTCGTTTTCTCGGTCCGAATAGCACTTTTTGTTGGAGGCTCCCATTAAAATCAATGTGAATATGTGAGAAGCCCCCACACTTGCGACGTCATCGTCTGCGACTTCCGGTCGAGGCAGGGCTTTTCTCTTAGCTCCGAAAGTTGCGAACTTTATCGTGGATGTTCTTTACTAAATGCTTTCGGCAAAAATATGGCAATATCGGGAAATGATCAAGTATGACACATAGAATGGACCTGCTATCCCCGTTTGAATAAGAAAATCTCATTTCAGTAGGTCTTTAAAGCATAAGCAAGCATTCATCACTATAGCTCTTGTCTCAAAGTAGGTGTACTGTCACCACCTGTCACATCACAGCCTCACTTATTGGACTTTTTTGCTCTTTTCCTGTGTGTAGTGTCTTACTTCTTGTGTTTTGCTCCTATTTTGGTGGCGTTTAGTCTTTTTTGGTATTTTCCTGTAGCAGTTTCATGTCTTCCTTTAAGTAATTAGGGACCGAATGTCCCTTTGGGACAGAGGGCCCTATTGTACTTCTATGGTTTTATTCTTTCTTTATTGATTGCTCAGTAAAGTACATAATCTGTACAATTGACCGTGAAATGGTAACAAGTTGTTTAAGTCGCGGTCAACGTTAATCAATTAATTTTTGACCCATATTTCCTGCATCTACTTTGTTTGAGCAATCAAGACTATTTCAGTTGTTATGTGGATGTTCTCGATTATGTCATGTTCGGATGTACTTTGTGGACGCCGTCTTTGCTCCACAGTAAGTCTTTGCTGTCATCCAGCATTCTGTGTTTGTTTACTTTGCAGCCAGTTCAATTTTAGTTTGGTTCTGCATAGCCTTCCCTAAGCTTCAATGCCTTTTCTTAGGGGCTCTCACCTTTTTTTTACTTTTGGCATAGTCATTTGACACTTTTTTACCTGCACACTGCCTCCCACTGTTTCCGACATCTACAGAGCAATTAGCTACCTGCTGCCACCTACTGATGGAAGAGTATTATATGGTTACTCTGCCGAGCTCTGGACAACAGTGACTTTTTGACTGATTGATTGATACTTTTATTAGTAGATTGCACAGTTCAGTACATATTCCGTACAATTGACCACTAAATGGTAACACCCCAATAAGTTTTTCAACTTGTTTAAGTCGGGGTCCACGTTGATCAATTCATGGTAGACACTCAATAACAACACATCATTTGCATACCGTAATTACTGGTTTGCAAAAATTATTTTTAACCCAAATAGATGAAATTAGATCATCTCCCATGGCACACTAGTGTGCCGCGGTACAGTCGTTGAAAAACACTGGGTTAGAGTGTCCGCCCTTAGATTGGTAGGTTTTGAATTCAAACCTGGGCCGAGTCATACCAAAGACTATCAAAATGGGACCCATTACCTCCCTGCTTGACACTCAGAAACAAGGGTTGGAATTGGGGGTTAAATCACCAAAAATGATTCCCGGGCGTGGCCACCGCTGCTGCTCACTGCTCCCCTCACCTCCTAGGTAGTGATCAAGGGTGATGGGTCAAATGCAGAGAATAATTTCGCCACACCTAGTGTGTGTGTGAGACAATCATTGGTACTTTAGCTTATTGTCCGGAAAATACAGTAAATGAATGTTTAAAATGTTTTTTAAGCGTAAGCTTCAAAACACTAAAACCTTTACTGTAACTTTTTGTAAAATCCGCCGCAAACTCAAGCATTTTAGGCCGTGACAATCACATACAAAAAGCCCAGGAAATCCTGGAGTGACTTCTAAGTGCTAACTTGCGGGTTATCAGAAACACAACTTCTCAGTTGCAACCTGACTGGCTGGCGATAAAGAAGCCGTGGTCCCTAAAGCCGTTAAACAGGGAATTACAGGATGTAAGTGCGGCGGCGGCGTGACTGCTGTCTGCCCGCCACGCCAGAGGAAGTCGGGACGCTGGAGTCAAGTGGAGCGACATCCTCCTCGTTCTAGGCTGCACGTGTGAAAAGAGTGCAATGGAGGTCAAACAACTTAGGAGGCGTTTTTAGACTCTGCCGTCTTTTTCCCGCCGGCCCCGCATTGATCCGTCGGCGGCGGAGTTAACGAGCGCGGGCGTGCGGCGCGGAGTCTCGCCACAAAGACATCAAAGTGTCGTCGCCGTGACCGACCTGCTGTGAGACTGGCCTGCAGGCAGGGACCCCCGGGCTGCTTGCGAGCCGGGAGGGGAGGGAATGGAGGGCGGGGGTCTTGGCACCATGTGGAAGAAGTTCCCCCTTCACCTCAGTCTGGCTGACAAACATGAAGCATTTTCACACACACACAGCAGGTTTAACATGTGACTGTGGTCGTAAGCAGGATTAATCAGAGAGCAGCCAGCACTTTGCTGCAGTCAATAGGATCGCTGATATCCACACACACACACACACACACACGCACACATACATGCACACACTCTTGTATTTGTTACCTTCTTGAGACCCCCGAGAAAAATGCCTACCTCTTTAGGACCATCCTTTCGAGATATACAGTGGGGCAAAAAAGTATTTATTCAGCCACCGATTGTGCAAGTTCTCCCACTTAAAATGATGACAGAGGTCTGTAATTTTCATCATAGGTACACTTCAACTGTGAGAGACAGAATGTGAAAAAAAAAATCCGGGAATTCACATTGTAGGATTTTTAAAGAATTGATTTGTAAATTATGGTGGAAAATAAGTATTTGGTCAACTATTCAAAGCTCTCACTGATGGAAGGAGGTTTTGGCTCCAAATCTCACGATACATGGCCCCATTCATTCTTTCCTTAACACGGATCAATCGTCCTGTCCCCTTAGCAGAAAAACAGCCCCAAAGCATGATGTTTCCACCCCCATGCTTCACAGTAGGTATGGTGTTCTTGGGATGCAACTCAGTATTCTTCTTCCTCCAAAAACGACAAGTTGAGTTTATACCAAAATGGATACATGGATGATACAGCAGAGGATTGGGAGAATGTCATGTGGTCAGATGAAACCAAAATAGAACTTTTTGGTATAAACTCAACTCGTCGTGTTTGGAGGAAGAAGAATACTGAGTTGCATCCCAAGAACACCACACCTACTGTGAAGCATGGGGGTGGAAACATCATGCTTTGGGGCTGTTTTTCTGCTAAGGGGACAGGACGATTGATCCGTGTTAAGGAAAGAATGAATGGGGCCATGTATCGTGAGATTTTGAGCCAAAACCTCCTTCCATCAGTGAGAACTTTGAATGGTTGACCAATTACTTATTTTCCACCATAATTTACAAATAAATTCTTTGAAATTCCTACAATGTGAATTCCTGGATTTTTTTCTGTCTCTCACAGTTGAAGTGTACCTATGATGAAAATTACAGACCTCTGTCATCATTTTAAGTGGGAGAACTTGCACAATCGGTGGCTGACTAAATACTTTTTTGCCCCACTGTATAAAGCTTTGTATTTCCAACATTAATACTATATACATACTATGCAAATATAAATACGTTTATGATCATTTCCCCTCGACAAAAGTCAATATTTAGTAAGAAAACTTAAAAATGTTCACAATGTTATAATAATAAACGGAATATTACTTGGCAAAATTATGACAAAAGTCCTCATTTTACCCAAAATATGTCACTATTTTGGCAGCATTATATTTAAAGTCGTCTTTTTACTCAACACAAGTCAACATTTTACAAGAAAAACGGAGCATTTGTGAAATATTTAAGATAAAAGTTAGAATTTTACTGAATAAAAGTCGCAATTTTACAAGAAAAGCTTAAAATTTTGTCAGTTTTATGAAAATAGTCGTAATTTTACTCGACAAAAGGCACCATTTTATAAGAAAACTTGTCCATTTATGCAATATTCTAATAATAATAATCAAATTTTACTTGGCAAAATTATGACAAAAGTCATTTTACTCAAAAAAAAAAAACATCACTATTTTACAAGAACAACAAAAAAATTGTCAATATTGTGATGCAATTCAGAATTTCATTTGATAAATGTCACCATTTTGCATTAAAAAGTAATAATTTGACATAAAAAATTAATAATTTTACGAGAAAATATTGCAATGTTACGGAAACAGAAAGAAGATGAGAAATATTTCCCCGTTTTTAAGAAAAAAGTCGACACATTGTGAGAAAAAGACTGCTTTTTTAACGTTTTATTGTTTTATTTACTTCACATTATTACAGTATGTCTCTACTGTATACACATATTTATTTAAAATGTAATAATTAACTTTGGCCAAAGGGAGCACATTTCAATTTCTTTCACAGACTTGTTATTTCATATGTTGACCAAAGGGGGAGCACTTTTAAAACCGACACACAGTCAATTTCAAAAATCCCTCCTTTTTGGGACCACCATCATTTTGATAGATATCACCACCAGGGGTGCAAATGAGACATTTTCTATTAGATGCAATGCTTTTCCGTATTGGGACCATGATTTATGTCCTAACTTGTTCACCGCTCCTCATATGGAAGCTACTTTTCCTTGTTGATGTCTCAAGAAGGGTAGAAATACAAGAACAAACACCGATGCAGAAGTCTTGCTTGCTACTTGGTAACCCATTGGCATAGTTGGCTTTTCATTGGACTCGGTCAACAGCAAATAAGACAAGGGGGGGAGGAAAAAAAGCAAAATCCAAAAGCAAATATTAGCCAAAGTGGACAAAAGCATTCCAGACGGAGTTGTCACTCTCACTCGCTCATCCTTGAAGTCCCGTCCTCCTCCTTCCCTCCTTTGCTTTCTTTCTTTCATTTCCATCCAACGTGTCCCGATTGTGGTCCAAATGAAGCATCCCCGCTTTATTTGACTGGAGGCCATAACTTTTACTGATAAGAACTTCATTGTCAGAGGCAGATTGCGTGTTTTAAGACCTGCTGCTTTTTTACGGCTTTAGCTGACATGCGAGAGTAAACATACAGTGGGGCAGGAAAGTATTTAGTCAGCCACCGATTGTGCAAGTTCTCCCACTTAAAATAATGACAGAGTTCTGTAATGTTCATCATAGGTACACTTTAACTCTGAGAGACAGAATGTGAAAAAAATATCCAGGAATTGTCAAAAATGTATTTGTAAATTATGGTGGAAAATAAGTATTTGGTCAACCATTCAAAGCTCTCACTGATGGAAGGAGGTTTTGGCTCCAATTCTCACGATACATGGCCCCATTCATTCTTTCCTTAACACGGATCAATCGTCCTGTCCCCTTAGCAGAAAAACAGCCCCAAAGCATGATGTTTCCACCCCCATGCTTCACAGTAGGTCTGGTGTTCTTGGGATGCAACTCAGTATTCTTCTTCCTCCAAACACGACGAGTTGAGTTTATACCAAAATGGATACATGGATGATACAGCAGAGGATTGGGAGAATGTCATGTGGTCAGATGAAACCAAAATAGAACTTGTTGGGAACAGCATGACTGCAAGCTAATCGATGCTAACATGCTATTTAGGCTAGCTGTATGTAGATATTAAATGATAAATGGGTTGTACTTGTATAGGGCTTTTCTACCCTCAAGGTACTCAAAGCGCTTTGACACCATTTCCACATTTACCCATTCACACACACATTCACACACTGATGGAGGGAGCTGCCATGCAAGGCGCCGACCAGCACCCATCAGGAGCAAGGGTGAAGTGTCTTGCTCAGGACACAACGGACGTGACGAGGTTGGTTCTAGGTGGGATTTGAACCAGTGACCCTCGGGTTACGCACAGCCACTCTTCCACTGCGCCACGCCGTCTATATTGCATCATTATGCCTCATTTGTAGCTATATTTGCATCCAGCCTTTTCCCTCCACCCACATTTAATGCCAAACAAACACATACCAATCGACGGATTCAAGTTGCACCAGTGGTCAAAAGACGCAATCGTTGGTTAGAAGGCGAACGCCGAATTCGTCCTCGTTGCCGTTGTCTGTCGTGATACGGCTCAATAGCTTCAGTTTCTTCTTCAATTTCGTTTTCGCTATCTGCCTCCATACTCCGACCATCCGTTTCAATACATGCGTAATCTGTTGAATCGATTAAGCCGCTGAAATCCGAGTCTGAATCCAAGCTAATGTCGCTATATCTTTCTGTTCTATCCGCCATGTTTGTTTGTATTGGTGTCACGCAGTGACGTCACAGGAAAATGGACGGCTGGATATAGCGATGGTTAAAATCAGGGACTTTGGAGCAGTTTTTCGGGATATTGCGTGACGGGTAAAGTTTTGAAAAAAACTTCGAAAAATAAAATAAGCCACTGGGAACTGATTTTTATTGGTTTCAACCCTTCTGAAATTGTTTTTCCACCTACACACTTCCTCATAATAGCTTGGCACCTTTCGCTGCATGCATTAAACAGGAAATACCAGCGCCATCTAGTGGGGAAAAAATTAATAAATTGAAAGCCAGTAGTTCTAAAATGTTGAAAAAATGGACATCCTCTGGCAAAGTTGCACATGTTGGATATCATACAGCTCAGATGGCTTCAATCAATCAATCAATGTTAATTTATATAGCCCTCAATCACAAATGTCTCAAAGGACTGTACAAACCATTACGACTACGACATCCTCGGAAGAACCCACATAAGGGCAAGGAGAACTCACACCCAGTGGGACGCCAGTGACAATGATGACTATGAGAACCTTGGAGAGGACCTCAAATGTGGGCAACCCCCCCACCCCCCTCTAGGGGACCGAAAGCAATGGATGTCGAGCGGGTCTAACATGATACTGTGAAAGTTCAATCCATAGTGGCTCCAACACAGCCCCGAGAGTTCAGTTCAAAGCGGATCCAAGACAGCAGCGAGAGTCCCGCCCACAGAAAACCATCCCAAGCGGAGTCGGATCAGCAGCGTAGAGATGTCCCCAACCGATACACAGGCGAGCGGTCCATCCTGGGTCTCGACTCTGGACAGCCAGTACTTCATCCATGGTCATCGGACCGGACCCCCTCCACAAGAGAGTGGGGGACAAAGGAGAAAAAGAAAAGAAGTGGCAGATCAACTGGTCTAAAAAGGAAGTCTATTTAAAGGCTAGAGTATACAAATGAGTTTTAAGGTGAGACTTAAATGCTTCTACTGAGGTAGCATCTCGAATTGTTACCGGGAGGGCATTCCAGAGTACTGGAGCCCGAACGGAAAAAGCTCTATAGTCCGCAGACTTTTTTTGGGCTCTAGGAATCACTAATAAGCCGGAGTCCTTTGAACGCAGATTTCTTGCCGGGACATATGGTACAATACAATCGGCAAGATAGGATGGAGCTAGACCGTGTAGTATTTTATACTTAAGTAGTAAAACCTTAAAGTCACATCTTAAGTGCACAGGAAGCCAGTGCAGGTGAGCCAGTACAGGCGTAATGTGATCAAACTTTCTTGTTCTTGTCAAAAGTCTAGCAGCCGCATTTTGTACCAACTGTAATCTTTTAATGCTAGACATGGGGAGACCCGAAAATAATACGTTACAGTAATCGAGACAAGAATTAACAAACGCATGGATAATGATCTCAGCGTCTTTAGTGGATAAAATGGAGCGAATTTTAGCGATATTACGGAGATGAAAGAAGGCCGTTTTAGTAACGCTTTTAATGTGTGACTCAATGGAGAGAGTTGGGTCGAAGATAATACCCAGATTCTTTACCGTGTCGCCTTGTTTTATCATTTGGTTGTCAAATGTTAAAGTTGTATTATTAAATAGAGGTCGGTGTCTAGTAGGACCGATAATCAGCATTTCCGTTTTTTTGGCGTTGAGTTGCAAAAAGTTAGCGGACATCCATTGTTTAATTTCATTAAGACACGCTTCCAACTGACTACAATCCGGCATGTTGGTCAGCTTTAGGGGCATGTAGAGTTGGGTGTCATCAGCATAACAGTGAAAGCTAACACCGTATTTGCGTATGATGTCACCTAGCGGCAGCATGTAGATCAGAGGTAGGGAACCTATGGCTCGCGAGCCAGATGTGGCTCTTTCGATGACTGCATCTGGCTCTCGGATAAGTATGAGCTGACATTGCTTAACATGATAAGTAATGAATAATTCCACTTGCAATAAGTGGTAAAAATAATGTTCAAAACATAAAACATTCTCATGCATTTTTAGTCCATCCATCCGTTTACTACCGCACATGTTCAAGAAGTTGCGTTCAGAAGTTATTTATGTATTATTGGTTAGTGTGGGGCTTGTCCTCCTGGGGGTTTTTTCAGACCACCAAGCACCGACATGAGAGCCCGTTTCAGGGTTACAATATTGTTTTATTTTTCAATAAGTCTCTCAGTTGCTTTCCATCAATTGTATTTTTCTCTTTCGTTCTCGCTTGCGCTCTGGCTCCAGCCCCAACCCCGTCTCTCCTCCTGGCTGCTGCTTATAACAGAGCGACAGGTGATTAGATAACAAGGCTCAGGTGGGCCATCTACGCAGCTCTCGGTGATTTCGAGGCCGGTCCTGGCACACCCCAGTTCGCTGCAGGCCCGCGGGCCACGCCCCCTCCACATTTAGCTTCAGAATAACAATGTTATTCCAAAGAATAAGAGACCTATTATACTCTAGAAATGTTGGTCTTACTTTAAAATGTACGCATTTAGTTGTGTTCAGTGTTAAAAAAAAATATTATATGGCTCTTACAGAAATACATTTTAAAATATTTGGCTTTTTGGCTCCCTCAGCCAAAAAGGTTCCCCGACCCCTGATGTAGATGCTGAAGAGTGCAGGGCCAAGGACCGAACCCTGGGGAACTCCACACATTACCTTAACGTAGTCCGAGGTCACACTATATGATCAAACTTTCTCGTTCTGGTCCAAAGTCTAGCAGCCGCATACGGCTTGATAATATCTTACTGAATGGCGGTAACTCGATAAAGTCAAACATGCAGAGACATGTTTTCCGAAATGCAATAACGTTGCTATCCTTCCGCAAACATACAAGCGTCTTCCCCCCCCCCCGTCTGCCTCCCAGGGTTCAGATGTCATCCTCATCCTTGTCAGGAGACTTTAATGGATCGGTCACGCTCAGCCTGACTCCGTGAGCCGGGGGGGTGGAAAGGTCACGACTAGGGTGAGATAGTGAGCCCAGGGAGGGAGAGAACATCCGCTTGGCTGCCCCCCCCCCCACCAGCTGGGCTTGTGTGGATTATTTTCTTTGCAAACACCTTGTCTCGGGGCGGGAAGAAAACAGCAAGCAAAGTAAATAGGGAGCTAGAGCAGGGGTAGGGAACCTATGGCTCTAGAGCCAGATGTGGCTCTTTTGATGACTGCATCTGGCTCTCGGATACATCTTAGCTGGCATTTTTTAACGGCCCCACGGCACATTTTAAGAATACAATTTAAAAAAAGAATAAAAAAACATAAAAAGTGGTATTAAAGAGCAAACAGGTGAAATGTAACAAGAAATTGTTGCAATGCTTACTCTTATAACACAAAGCTGCCATGCAGGCTGTTTCTTGCTTTAAAAAAGAATAATACATCAAAAACTGTCATTTTGAATTATTGACCTATACAAGGCTTTGATTACATCACATTAAATATTCAACTTTGAGATATTTTGGGGGGGGAAAATGTTGCATATTTTGTGTTATACCATTTAAAAAACTGAGCTGTTTTTAAAATTGACGGATATATCTGAAGTTGATCTCGAGATTATTGTGCTAAAAGTAAACAGTAAAAAAAAAATGTATAATTTATTTTTTAACACTTTAATAAATAGGACACTTTTGGTTCCCCAATTATTTTAGTGTGATTTGTTTTTAAGTGTCATTGCTGAAAAAATAATAATGAATCAAAATCCAAAATTAAGGCTCCAATTATTATATAATCTCAAACATCCCACCTAAAAAAGTTATTGGGTGAAAATATTGCATATTTAGTGTTTTTTCCATTTTTTTTTTTAATGTTGATCTAGAGATTTAAAACTTGCATAATAATAAAAATTATAACACTGAATAATGACACATTTTTAATATTTTTTTTGGACTATAACTGAGTGGAGGCCTAAATGTATATTGGTTTTTAAAATAAAAATGATGAAAATGGCCCCCGCTTGCTCTGATTTTTCAGTGTGCGGTGGGCACCCCTGGCTTAACACGATAATCATGAATAATTCCGCTAGTAAGCACAGAGCTAAAAATAACATTCAAAATACAAAACATTCTCATGCATTTTATCCATCCATCCGTTTTCTACCAGACTTGTTCAAGAAGTCGCATTAATGTTAAGAAGTATTCGATTTATTATCGGTTAACTTCAGAATACGAATTTTATCAAAACGAATAAGGGATTTATTATACTCTAAACATGTTGGTTTTACTGAAAAATGCACACATTCTCAAACATCCCACCTAAAAAAGTTATTGGGTGAAAATATTTTATATTTATTATTTTTTCCATTTTTTTTCTAATGTTGATCTAGAGATTTAAACTTGCATAATAATAAAAATTATAATACTGAATAATGACACATTTTTAATATTTTTTTTTGACCAAAACCCTTTGGGGTCCCCGGGATCATAACTGAGTGGAGGCCTAAATGTATATTTTTTATACATATATTGTATTGGTTTTTAAAATAAAAATAATGAAAATGGCCCCCGCTTGCTCTGATTTTTCAGTGTGCGGTGGGCACCCCTGGCTTAACACGATAATTATGAATAATTCCGCTAGTAAGCACAGAGCTAAAAATAACGTTCAAAATACAAAACATTCTCATGCATTTTATCCATCCATCCGTTTTCTACCAGACTTGTTCAAGAAGTCGCATTAATGGTAAGAAGTATTCGATTTATTATCGGTTAACATCAGAATAAGAATTTTATTAAAACGAATAAGGGATTTATTATACTCTAAACATGTTGGTCTTACTTAAAAATGCACACATTCTCAAACATCCCACCTAAAAAAGTTATTGGGTGAAAATATTGCATATTTAGTGTTTTTTCCATTTTTTTTCTAATGTTCAAGAAGTCGCATTAATGGTAAGAAGTATTCGATTTATTATCGGTTAACTTCAGAATAAGGATGTTATTAAAACGAATAATCAATCGATCAATCAATGTTTATTTATATAGCCCCAAATCACAAATGTCTCAAAGGACTGCACAAATCATTACGACTACAACATCCTCGGAAGAACCCACAAAAGGGCAAGGAAAACTCACACCCAGTGGGCAGGGAGAATTCACATCCAGTGGGACGCCAGTGACAATGCTGACTATGAGAAACCTTGGAGAGGACCTCAGATGTGGGCAACCCCCCCCCTCTAGGGGACCGAAAGCAATGGATGTCGAGCGGGTCTAACATGATACTGTGAAAGTTCAGTCCATAGTGGCTCCAACACAGCCGCGAGAGTTCAGTTCAAGCGGATCCAAGACAGCAGCGAGAGTCCAGTCCACAGGAAACCATCTCAAGCGGAGGCGGATCAGCAGCATAGAGATGTCCCCAACCGATACACAGGCGAGCGGTCCATCCTGGGTCCCGACGAGCGGTCCATCCTGGGTCTCGACTCTGGACAGCCAGTACTTCATCCATGGTCATCGGACCGGACCCCCTCCACAAGGGAGGGGGGGACATAGGAGAAAAAGAAAAGAAGCGGAAGATCAACTGGTCTAAAAAGGAGGTCTATTTAAAGGCTAGAGTATACAGATGAGTTTTAAGGTGAGACTTAAATGCTTCTACTGAGGTAGCATCTCGAACTGTTACCGGGAGGGCATTCCAGAGTACTGGAGCCCAAATAGAAAACGCTCTATAGCCCGCAGACTTTTTTTGGGCTTTGGGAATCACTAATAGGCCGGAGTCTTTTGAACGCAGATTTCTTGCCGGGACATATGGTACAATACAATCGGCAAGATAGGATGGAGCTAGACCGTGTAGTATTTTATACGTAAGTAGTAAAACCTTAAAGTCACATCTTAAGTGCACAGGAAGCCAGTGCAGGTGAGCCAGTACAGGTGTATTGTGATCAAACTTTCTTGTTCTTGTCAAAAGTCTAGCAGCCGCATTTTGTACCAACTGTAATCTTTTAATGCTAGACACGGGGAGACCCGAAAATAATACGTTACAGTAATCGAGACGAGACGTAACAAACGCATGGATAATGATCTCAGCGTCTTTAGTGGACAGAATGGAGCGAATTTTTGCGATATTACGGAGATGAAAGAAGGCCGTTTTAGTAACGCTTTTAATGTGTGACTCAAAGGAGAGAGTTGGGTCGAAGATAATTCCCAGATTTTTTACCGAGTCACCTTGTTTTATTATTTGGTTGTCAAATGTTAAAGTTGTATTATTAAATAGAGGTCGGTGTCTAGCAGGACCGATAATCAGCATTTCTGTTTTTTTGGCGTTAAGTTGCAAAAAATTAGCGGACATCCGTTTTTTAATTTCATTAAGACACGCTTCCAACTGACTACAATCCGGCGTGTTGGTCAGCTTTAGGGGCATGTAGAGTTGGGTGTCATCAGCATAACAGTGAAAGCTAATACCGTATTTGCGTATGACGTCACCCAGCGGCAGTATAATAAGGGATTTATTATACTCTAAACATGTTAGAATTACTTAAAAATGCACACATTTAGTTGTATTCAGTGTTAAAAAAAATATTATATGTCTCTCACGGAAATACATTTTTAAATATTTGGCTTTCATGGCTCTCTCAGCCAAAAAGGTTCCCGACCCTTGAGCTAGAGGATGCAACATTGTCGGGTGGACATACACACGTGCACGCTTCCATGTCTGGCTTATCCATCACAGCCTCTTGGGGGCCTGGTGGAGGTCATGTTTAAAACAGTAGAGGACATCTATGCGGACTACGAGTCTCAAGGTTGATGAATTCTCCACCAGTCGTGTCATCCGTTGCTGGTCAGAGAAATGTAAACCAAATGTGCGACTCCAAGGCTGGCGGTGATGTATGAGGGTCAGCACCACTTGTGGTTTTCTGATAGCTGCAGCCTTTCAAAGTTTTGTTTGAGGGGGGGGTTGTTTGATGAAGTTGATATCGTATGGACGTAAGATGTCATCTGGCAACATTTATGCAGCGCACATTTCCATTCTGCCACTGCTTTTTGTTCCCTCAGACCCTCTGCGTCTTTATTATTGTGCTTAGCTTCTCCACCGCTCCCCCCCCACTACTCCTCCAAACCCTTTTTATGGCTCACGCGCCTTCCCCTTGGTCATGCTTTTTAATTTCATGCCCCCTTGCCCTGCCAGTTGGTGCCCAGTTCTGCCAGGCTACACAACAGCATACTTGCCAACCTCGACACCTCCGATTTCAGGAGTTGGGGGTGTGTGGTTAAGAGGGGAGGAGTATATTCACAGCTACATTTTCTAAAAGCCCTAGAGCAGGGGTCACCAACGTGGTGCCCGCGGGCACCAGGTAGCCCGTAAGGACCACATGAGTCGCCCGCTGGACTGTTCTAAAAATATCTCAAATAGCAGCACTTACCAGTGAGCTGCCTCAAATTTTTAAATTGTATTTATTTACTAGCAAGCTGGTCTCGCTTTGCTCAACATTTTTAATTCTAAGAGAGACAAAACTCAAATAGAATTTGAAAATCCAAGAAAATATTTTAAAGACTTGGTTTTCACTTGTTTGAATGAATTCATTTTTTTTTTTTTACTTTGCTTCTTATAACTTTCAGAAAGACAATTTTAGAGAAAAAATTATATTTTAAAAATGATTTTAGGATTTTTAAACACATACCTTTTTACCTTTTAAATTCCTTGCTCTTCTTTCCGGACAATTTAAATTAATGTTCTAGTAATTATATATTTTTTTATTGTAAAGAATAATAAATACATTTTAATTTAATTCTTCATTTTAGCTTTTGTTTTTTCGACGAAGAATATTTGTGAAATATTTTTTCAAATTTATGATTAAAATACAAAAAAAATATTCTGGAAAATCTGTAGAATCAATTTTAAATCTTATTTCAAAGTCATTTGAATTTCTTTTAAAAATTTTTGTTCTGGAAAATCTAGAAGAAATAATGATTTGTCTTTGTTAGAAATATAGCTTGGTCCAATTTGTTATATATTCTAACAAAGTGCAGATTGGATTTCAACCTATTTAAAACAAGTCAACAAAATTCTAAAATTAATCTTAATCAGGTAAAATTACTAATAATGTTCCATAAATTATTTATTAAATTTTTTCAAAAAGATTCAAATTAGCTAGTTTTTCTCTTCATTTTTTTCGGTTGAATTTTGAATTTTAAAGAGTCGAAATTGAAGATAAACTACGTTTCAAAATTTAATTTTCATTTTTTTCGTGTTTTCTCCTCTTTTAAACCGTTCAAAGTGTTTTTTTTCATCATTTATTGTCTACAAAAAAACCTTCCGTAAATGGTAAAAATATGTACGACGGAATGACAGATAAAAATACCCATTTTTTGGGATATATAGATTTATTTATTCATCCATCCATCCATCCATCCATCCATCCACCATCTTCCGCTTATCCGAGGTCAGGTCGCGGGGGCAGCAGCCTAAGCAGGGAAGCCTAGACTTCCCTCTCCCCAGCCACTTCGTCTAGCTCTTCCCGGGGGATCCCGAGGCGTTCCCAGGTCAGCCTGGAGACATAGTCTTCCCAACGTGTCCTGGGTCTTCCCCGTGGCCTCCTACCGGTTGGACGTGCCCTAAACACCTCCCTAGGGAGGCGTTCGGGTGGCATCCTGACCAGATGCCCGAACCACCTCATCTGGCTTGGATTTATTTATTAAAGGTAAATTGAGCAAATTGGCTATTTCTGGCCATTTATTTAAGTGTGTATCAAACTGGTAGCCCTTCGCATTAATCAGTACCCAAGAAGTAGCTCTTGGTTTCAAAAAAGTTGGTGACCCCTGACCTAGATGTTATTGTCACATATGCATGATTGATTGAAACTTTTATTAGTAGATTGCACAGTTCAGTACATATTCCGTACAATTGACCACTAAATGGTAACACCCCAATAAGTTTTTCAACTTGTTTAAGTCGGGGTCCACGTTAATCAATTCATGGTACAAATATATACTATCAACATAATACAGTCATCACACAAGTTAATCATCATAGTATGTACATTGAATTATTTACATTATTTACAATCCGGGGGGTGGGATGAGGAGCTTTGGTTGATATCAGTACTTCAGTCATCAACAGAGAAATGTGGACATTGAAACAGTGTAGGTCTTACTTAGTAGGATATGTACAGCCAGCAGAGAACATGGTGAGTTAAGATAGCATAAGAACAAGTATATACATTAGAAATACATTCGATTATTTACATTAGGTTATTTACAATCCGGGGAGATGGGATGTGAATGGAGGAGGATATTAGTAAAGGGTTGAAGTTGCCTGGAGGTGTTGTGGTGCATGTACAGTAGATGGCAGTGTTGTACTGTTTAAGAGTGTCACAACATTGCTGTTTACGGCAGACAAACTGCTTTACGGTAGACGAAAACGCGACTGCTGTTATAGAAGGAAAAAAATCATATATAAGTCGCACTGGAGTATAAGTCGCATTTTTAGGGAAATATATATAATAAAACCCAACACCAAGAATAGACATTTGAAAGGTAATTTAAAATAAATAAAGAATAGTGAACAACAGGCTGAATAAGTGTACGTTATATGAGGCATAAATAACCAACTGAGAAGGTGCCTGCTATGTTAACCTAACATATTATGGTAAGAGTCATTCAAATAACTATAACATATAGAACAGGGGTCGGGAACCTTTTTGGCTGAGAGAGCCATGAAAGCCAAATATTTCAAAATGTATTTCCGTGAGCATATTTTTTAACACTGAATACAACTAAATGCGTGCATTTTTAAGTAAGACCAACATTTTTAGAGTATAATAAGTCTCTTATTCTTTTTAATAACATTGTTATTCTGAAGCTAACCAATAATAAATAAAATGTCATGTCTGTTGATCATGTGCTGTTTGTCCTTTGGACTCTTTAAGTTCCTGTTTTTTTCCACTCCCTTGTCTGGTTTCCTTGGTTACTCATTTTGTCCACCTGTCTCTGGTGGACAAAATGCCCGCTCACCTGCTTCCCGAGCACTAATCAGAGGCAGCATTTAAGCTCGTCTTTGCCAGTCAGTCGCCCTGTACTGACTTGTTTCATGCCTTGCCATAGTTTCGTGCTTCATGCCATGCCAAGTAAGTTTTGGTTGATTTATGTTCTTAGTCTGTTTATGCGTTAGCTTTGTTTTTTAGCCCAAGTTGTGCCTCCGCTGTGAGCGATTTTTTGTTTGTATATTTTTTTAGTTAAAATTAAATCATGTTTTTACCTAAATGCCATGTCCCGAGTAGTCCGTCTGCCTTCCTGGGAGAACGACCTCGCAGCAAGCTGCAACCCCCCCCCATTGTGACATAAAATACTTCTTACCATTAATGCGACTTCTTGAACAGGTGCGGTAGAAAACGGATGGATGGATTTAAATGCATGAGAATTTTTTGTATTTTGCACGTTATTTTTAGCACTGTGATTACCAGCGATATTATTCGTAATTATCGCGTTAAGCAATGTCAGCTAAGATTTATCTGAGAGCCAGATGCAGTCATCAAAAGAGCCACATCTGGCTCTAGAGCCATAGGTTCCCTACCCCTGATCTAGAACATGCTATACGTTTACCAAACAATCTGTCACTCCTAATTGCTAAATCCCATGAAATCTTATACGTCTAGTCTCTTACGTGAATGAGCTAAATAATATTATTTGATATTTTACGGTAATGTGTTAATAATTTCACACATAAGTCGCGCCTGAGTATAAGTCGCATCCCCCGGCCAAACTATGAAAAAAAAACTGCGACTTATAGTCTGAAAAATACGGTACTGACTGCGTCTAAAGTAAAGAAGCTACAGCAAGACTTTAGTTACATAAATCACATTACGAAAACTTGCTGTAACAGCTAAAAAGGAGAGGACTTAAAAGGGTGCCTTGACTTGTGTAAATCCCAAGTTCGGACCCCAGTGGTCTATGTTTTTTTTTTTAGCAAGTTTGAAATGTCAATGGAAGGATCTGCCAATGTGTTGACACGGGTTCAAATTCCATAACACACTCACTCTGGTGTTTTTAGGAATTTGATGCAAAAAACGTTTGTCTCCCAGGTTTTGAACTGAACCTTTTGGTCCTTTCATGATCCGTGGTCCGGATCATGTTCAGTTTATTCATGTTTTTTTAGTTTTGGACTTCTTTAGTTCCTGTTTGTTTTGTCACCATGATTACATGATTTGCACCAGCCTCTGTTTGAACACACCTGTATCTAATCATGAGACACTATTTAAGCCTGTCTTTGTTTGTCACTCATCCTGGGTCCATTGTTTGCGGTAAGCAGCTATCACGTTTGTTTCTAGTTCTAGTCCTTGTGCTAAGAGTTAGCATTAGCTCCTGGTGCGTTCGGCAAGCGTTTCTTTTGTTTATTTCTGTCCATTTTGTACTGTATCTTAATTATTAAATCATCTTACCTTTACGTTGTTGTCCGGAGTGTCCATTATTTGCGCTGGAGGAACGATCCCGCATTAAAATGCGACCCCAACGTGACAGGTCCGGTACTTACCTCGGTTCATTTTAACAAATTGCAAAACATGAAACTGATTATTGAAATGAACCATGAACATGCAAGTGCCATCTGCTCGCAGGTAAATCTTCATTTAATACAAGAAATTGTCCAAAATGTAGTCAACTTTTAGTCACGCTACCTGGGCTTTTGCCAAAGATACACTTCCAGTGCCTCACTTGAATGCGTGCCGAGTGGAAAAAATCAGTACCGTATTTTTCAGAGTAAAAGTCGCTCTGGAGAATAAGTCGCACCTGCCGAAAATGCATAATATAGAAGGAAAAAAATCATATATAAGTCGCACTGGAGTATAAGTCGCATTTTTTAGGGAAATGTATTTGATAAAACCCAACACCAAGAATAAACATTTGAAAGGCAATTTAAAATAAATAAGGTATTTGTTCTGTTGTGTTGATGTTGTGTTACAGTGCGGATGTTCTCCCGAAATGTGTTTGTCATTCTTGTTTGGTGTGGGTTCACAGTGTGCTGCATATTTGTAACGGTGTTAAAGTTGTTTATACGGCCACCCTCAGTGTGACCTGTATGGCTGTTGACCAAGTATGCCTTGCATTCACTTGTGTGTGTGTGTAGAATCCGCATATATTACGTGACTGGGCCGGCACGCTGATTGTATGGCGGAAAAGCGGACATGACGACAGGTTGTAGAGGACGCTAAAAGCAGTACCTTTAAGGCACGTCGCCGATATTGTTGTCCAAGTGGAAATCGGGAGAAATTCAAGAGAATGGGGAATGGGGGCACTGATATTTGTGAGTCTTCTGGGAAAATCGTGAGGGTTGGCAAGTATTAGAATTAGCAGTGAATGCACGTCAAGGCGTTGAGGGGATCCGGTTTGGTGGCCACGGGATTAGGTCTCTGCTTTTTGCAGATGATGTGGTCCTGATGGCTTCATCTGACCAGGATCTTCAGCTCTCACTGGATCGGTTCGCAGCCGAGTGTGAAGCGACCGGAATGAGAATCAGCACCTCCAAGTCCGAGTCCATGGTTCTCGCCCGGAAAAGGGTGGAGTGCCATCTCCGGGTTGGGGAGGAGACCCTGCCCCAAGTGGAGGAGTTCAAGTACCTAGGAGTCTTGTTAACGAGTGGGGGAAGAGTGGATCGTGAGATCGACAGGCGGATCGGTGCGGCGTCTTCAGTAATGCGGACGTTGTATCGATCCGTTGTGGTGAAGAAGGAGCTGAGCCGGAAGGCAAAGCTCTCAATTTACCGGTCGATCTACGTTCCCGTCCTCACCTATGGTCATGAGCTTTGGGTCATGACCGAAAGGATAAGATCACGGGTACAAGCGGCCGAAATGAGTTTGGGGCTCTCCCTTAGAGATAGGGTGAGAAGCTCTGCCATCCGGGAGGAACTCAAAGTAAAGCCGCTGCTCCTTCACATCGAGAGGAGCCAGATGAGGTGGTTCGGGCATCTGGTCAGGATGCCACCCGAACGCCTCCCTAGGGAGGTGTTTAGGGCACGTCCAGCCGGTAGGAGGCCACGGGGAAGACCCAGGACACGTTGGGAAGACTATGTCTCCCGGCTGGCCTGGGAACGCCTCGGGATCCCCCGGGAAGAGCTAGACGATGTGGCTGGAGATAGGGAAGTCTGGGCTTCCCTGCTTAGGCTGCTGCCCCCGCAACCCGACCTCGGATAAGCGGAAGATGATGGATGGATGGATGGATGCACCGCCGCTGTATAATACCGGCGGGCCAGCTCTAATGTTAATTTAATATTGTCTCAAGGGCCAAAATAAATTACATGGCCGGTTCCAAATTTGGCCCACGGGGCCAGAGTTTGACACCCATGATCTATAAGGCATCGGCCTCATCTGGTTAAGCGTGAACGCTAACTGTACCGGCATGCATTCATTACTCCATACAGACAACTCTCAGCCCCGGGGAGCAATCATTCCCCGTGTTAATGCTTGTGGATGATTGATGTTGTTCGCCTTCCATTGTGTTCCCCTCCTCTATCTTTAGGAAAAGGGCTATTTTACTTCACTCAGGATTATGTTTATCTTCAGACGGAGCTGTCAAGATGACTTATTATGTCGAAGTACACCTCTGACGGGAGGACTCAAGACAAAGACATGCTTTATCGCCGACCTGCGAGTGTGTGTGTGTGTGTGGGGGAGAAAGTGTGTGGGTGTTCGGCCCTGTGGTAATAATCTCATGCCTTAGGCTGCACCTTGCAAGGGTTCATTAACCCTGAAAGACCAGCGAATCACATCTGATGCCCCAGCACAATATAACACGACCTGGCTACCATTTAATGGACACACCTCAGAGCTGTAAGGTGTAACATTTATTGACGAAAACGTTTACAAGGATGTCTACCTTTTTATAGTTTATATAACCCCGCGGTTGTCTGTGAGTGACTCTTGGCTTGTTGTTTCCAAAAGTTGTTTTTTTTTTAGTGTGATGGTCATGACCACACATAGCAGCGCTGGCCTAGAACTGGACAGAATACAAAGTACAGACTGTAAGCGTCCTTGTACTCTCAGAGCACCGAAACTGTTCAGGTTGTCTGAGAAATGGTTTTTAATTCAGTTCAGTTTCAGTTCCAGTTCATTTCGAACATGCATACGATGCAATGTAATGCATCACACAATTCCGTCTATCATACTTGCCAACCTTGAGACCTCCTATTTCGGGAGGTGGGGGCGTGGTTAAGAGGGGAAGAGTATAATTCACCAATTTGAGTTTTGCATATATATTTCATATATTTATAAAAAATAAAAAAAATATATATATATCCATCCATCCATCCATTTTCTAACGCTTATTCCCTTTCGGGGTGGCGGGGGGGCGCCGGCGCCCATCCCAGCTACAATCGGGCGGAAGGCGGGGTACACCCTGGACAAGTCGCCACCCCATCGCAGGGCCAACACAGATAGACGGACAACATTCACACTCACATTCACACACTAGGGCCAATTTAGTATTGCCAATCAACCTATCCCCAGGTGCATGTCTTTGGAAGTGGGAGGAAGCCGGAGTACCCGGAGGGAACCCACGCATTCACGGGGAGAACATGCACACTCCACACAGAAAGATCCCGAGCCTGGATTTGAACCCAGGACTGCAGGAACTTTGTATTGTGAGGCAGACGCACTAACCCCTATGCCACCGTGAAGCCCATATATATATATATATACATATAAATATAAATATATGTATGAAATACTTTACTTTCAGTGAATTCTAGCTATATATATTAATTTTGTTGCATATATAAATAAAATAAATAGTTGAATTTCAGACGGCACCTATCAAATGCACAGTAAAAAAAAAACACAGTTGTTCTACTAACTGTACTGTGCTTGCTGGTTACTAAAAAAAAAAAAAACAACAACACTTACCTTTCACTTTTTGTGCAACTTTTGTTCTGCCATTTGCGTACTGGCGAGAGTCACTTGCCGCCAGGTGCGCAACACCACTTAAATGGTTGGCCAATCAAAAAGCAAGCCCATAACGCTATAGCCAACATTCACCAGGAGATGGCGACAGACGACATAGAATCACTCTATTACAGACATGGCCGTAACTTCCCCGTTCTTCTGCTTCATCTACTTGTGTGTGCAGTTTTTTTTATTAAAATCCGTAGATGTTGTAACGTGATTGGGCAGGCAAGATGTTTATAGAGTGGAAAAGCAGATGTGAAAACAGGCTGTCCCCACTCAGGTCCACACGCCCCCTCCAGCTCCGCTGAATTACGGGAGATTTTCGGGAGAAAATTTCTTACGGGAGGTTTTCGGGAGAGGCGCTGAATTTCGGGAGTCTCCCGGAAAATCCGGGAGGGTTGGCAAGTATGCATCTGAGCAGGCCTTATCAAGTTCTCCCATGGCTGCCCTTCTTCCCAAGCTTTTTCCCGCCCGGGTTGCCACGCCTTCACAGGAATTGAAACCGTAACTAAAACTTAAACTTTAGAATCGAAAGTGAAACTTTACATTCTCCTCCCTTAAATAAATAAATAAATGGGTTGTACTTGTATAGCTCTTTTCTACCTTCAAGGTACTCAAAGCGCTTTGACACTACTTCCACATTTACCCATTCACACACACATTCACACACTGATGGAGGGAGCTGCCATGCAAGGCGCCAACCAGCACCCATCAGGAGCAAGGGTGAAGTGTCTTGCTCAGGACACAACGAGGTTGGTACTAGGTGGGAATTGAACCAGGGACGCTCGGGTTGCGCACGGCCACTCTCCCCACTGCGCCACGCCGTCCCAAATACCCAGAACCTTTTGCAGCACTAACTTTGCTGGGACGCTACAATATACACCCCCCGGGCTCCCCAACCCCGCCCACCTCAAGCTCTCTCATGGAGAGCATGTCCCAAATTCCAAGCTTGTTTTGAGACATGTTAAAAAAAATTATGCACTTTGTGACTTCAGTAATAAATATGGCAGTGCCGTGTTGGCATTTTTTTTCTATAACTTGAGTTTATTTTTTGGGGAAAACCTTGCCGCATTGTTTGATACATCCAGCAAGGCATCACAACAAAATTAGACATAATAATGTGTTAATTCCACAACTATATATATCTGTATCGGTTGATATCGGAATCGGTAATTAAGAGTTGGACCATATGGGAATAATGGCAAAAAAGCCATTGTCAATCAATCAATTTATCAATCAATGTTTACTTATATAGCCCTAAATCACTAGTGTCTCAAAGGGCTGCACAAACCACTACGACATCCTCGGTAGCCCCTCATAAGGGCAAGGAAAACTCACACCCAGTGGGACGTCGGCGACAGTGATGACTATGAGAACCTTGGAGAGGAGGAAAGCAATGGATGTCGAGCGGGTCTAACATGATACTGTGAAAGTTCAATCCACAATGGATCCAACACAGTCGCGAGAGTCCAGTCCAAAGCGGATCCAACACAGCAGCGAGAGTCCCGTTCACAGCGGAGCCAGCAGGAAACCATCCCAAGCGGAGGCGGATCAGCAGCGCAGAGATGTCCCCAGCCGATACACAGGCAAAGCAGTACATGGCCACCGGATCGGACCGGACCCCCTCCACAAGGGAGAGTGGGACATAGAAGAAAAAGAAAAGAAACGGCAGATCAACTGGTCTAAAAAGGGAGTCTGTTTAAAAATTGTCGCACATCTCTAGTCAATAATGTTATGTAGTGCCTTTTTAGTACAACATTATTATGAAAATAGGGCCCTATTCTCCCAAGTGCTTAACTGAAAAAAAGCTGCATAATTGTGCAGAACCTGGCTACGCAGCATTTTCCCCATCGACTTAAAGCCTGAAAAACGTCAGTATTTTATTTTGAAAGTAAACCAGATCATTCGAGTTTGTGCGACTTCCTGTTTAACACAAGCAGATTTTAGCTTAATTGCACGGCTGTTTTGCGGCGAGAGGCAAATATAGAAGAACTGTGTATATTTAGCGCAGGAATGTTGAATAGCACCGACATGGTGGAAACCGAACACATTGACTTGAATTAAAACAAGTTATTTACGCATCCAGTGGAAACTTGGGGTTAAAAGTGGGTGTTTCTTGTCAAATCCAAGTTTGAGCATCTTCTCCCATCGACTTAAGTTTTTTTTTACTTTTTTACTTGTTTTACTGGCCTGTACATCATGACATCATTATTATTGATATCTGTGTGTTTTATTAAGTTTCATCCAAGTATGTATCTTTTAAGGCAGGGGTGATCAATATCTTATAGTATAATACTGTTATTAATTATTATGATTTTTATCCTGTAAGGTGTTTTTGTTATAATAGAGGATAAACACTTTTGTTGTTATATTGATCCTCTAAGGTAGGGATTATCACTTTTTTAGAGGACGACTGTTGTTATTATTTCTATCCTCTAAGGCAGTGGTTCTCAAATGGGGGTACGCGTACCCCTGGGGGTACTTGAAGGTAATTTTTTGAAAATTCTAAAAATAGCAACAATTCAAAAATCCTTTATAAATATATTTATTGAATGATACTTCAACAAAATATGAAAGTAAGTTCATAAACTGTGAAAAATAAATGCAACAATGCAATATTCAGTGTTGACAACTAGATTTTTTTGCGGACATGTTCCATAAATATTGATGTTAAAGATTTCTTTTTTTGTGAAGTTTAGAATTAAGTTGATGAATCCAGATGATAAATAAATAATAAATGGGTTGTACTTGTATAGCGCTTTTCTACCTTCAAGGTACTCAAAGCGCTTTGACACTACTTCCACATTTACCCATTCACACACACATTCACACACTGATGGAGGGAGCTGCCATGCAAGGCGCCAACCAGCACCCATCAGGAGCAAGGGTGAAGTGTCTTGCTCAGGACACAACGGACGTGACGAGGTTGGTTCTAGGTGGGATTTGAACCAGGGACCCTCGGGTTGCGCACGGCCACTATTCCACTGCGCCACGCCGTCCAATGGATTTCTGTTAGAATCCCCAAAGAGGGCACTTTAAGTTGATGATTACTTCTATGTGTAGAAATCTTTTTTTTTATAATTGAATCACTTGTTTATTTTTCAACAAGTTTTTAGTTATTTTTATATATAATTTTTTCCAAATAGCTCAAGAAAGACCACTACAAATGAGCAATATTTTGCACTGTTATACAATTTAATAAATCAGAAACTGATGACATAGTGCTGTATTTTACTTCTTTATGCTTCTTAATGCTCTGCTCTGATTAGGGGGTACTTGAATTAAAAATATTTTCATAGGGGGTACATCACTGAAAAAAGGTTGAGAACACTGGACTAGAGGGTTCTCATAATGTCAAAAAACGTATTTAAAAGGTCAGTTTTTTTATGCTCTAGGTCTGAAAATATAAGATGTGTAAATGATAAATCCTACTCGGCGGACATTCAAGCCGGTAAACAATTATCAGCAATAAACGAGGGAAAATTGATATAATACGTTTTTTAACTTTAATTTTATATGTAATTATGCATTTATCTAATAATTTACATTTAGGTTGCCAACTCTGCCTCCAAGCAACATACACCTTCTCAATTGTTATTAAAATGTAAGCTAGAGTGTCTTAATGCTACCAGGGGTTAACTTCTTTTTACACTTGACTGACTGCTCGGAATGTGTGTGGCAATTAGGCACGTGTGCAAAGTGACTCACCTTTGTCGTTAAAAGGTCACTTCGTTTCACTATTACCGGTGGTTAACTTATTTTTACTCTTGAATGACAGTAAAGAGTGTTAAAAAGTTACCTGTACTGAAAGCCACTACTAGCGACCACGCAGTCTGATAGTTTATATATCAATGATGAAATATTAACATTGCAACACCTTTTTTAGTTTACTAAATTGCAATTTTTAATTTCGCACAAAGTATCCTGTTGAAAACTTTGCGGTATGATGACGCATGTAGCGGACATTTTGATCCAGCACCGATCCCAGCTTTAAGTCGCCTGCTTTAATCGCATAATTCCACAGTATTCTGGACATCTGTGTTGCTGAATCTTTTGCAATTTCTTCAATTAATAATGGAGACGTCAAAGAAGAAAGCTGTAGGTGGAAAGCGGTGTATTGCGGCCGCCGTTAGCAACACACAAACAGCCGGTATTTCCTTGATTACATTCCCGAAAGCTGACGGTGAAGCTTTAATATGGAACAGAGCGGTCAAGCGAATATGGTTCCCGACCACATGTCAACCGGCAGGTTTCGGTGAGAAAATGGTGGCAATAAGTCGGCTCTTACCGTAGACATGAGCGGAGCGTTTGCGTCGTTCTTGCTGCAGCTAACGGACTCTCTTGCCTCCTCCCAACGGCCGCCGGATGCTTACACCGTGAAGGAGGGGGGAAAAAAATACAAATCTCAGCACAGCTGCCTCGTCGAGGAACATGGTTTCCCATGGAGACACTGGCGGTCACCACACCCGTGGCCACACCCCTCCGACTTTTAGGTACGACCATATAATCTCACCAAAACATTAGTAACACAATAAGCAGATAAGGGATTTTCCAGAATTATCCTAGGGGCGGTATAGCTCGGTTGGTAGAGCGGCCGTGCCAGCAACTTGAGGGTTGCAGGTTCGATCCCCGCTTCCGCCATCCTAGTCAATGCCGTTATGTCCTTGGGCAAGACACTTTACCCACCTGCTCCCAGTGCCACCAACACTGGTTTAATTGTAACTTAGATATTGGGTTTCACTATGTAAAGCACTTTGAGTCACTTGAGGAAAAAGCGCTATATAAATATAATTCACTTCACTTCACAAATGTGTCTAATAACATCTGAATCGCTCCCACTGCCCTCGTCTTTTTTTTTTCTTCTAGTCCTTCACTCTCACTTTCCTCATCCATAATTCTTTCATCCTCGCTCAAATTAATGGGCAAATAGTCGCTTTCTCGGTCCGAATCGCTCTTGCTGCTGGTGGCCATGATTATAAACAATCCGAGGATGTGAGGAGCTCCACAACCCGTGACGTCAGGCACACATCGTCTGCTACTTCCGGTACAGGCACGGCTTTTTTATTAGCGACCAAAAGTTGCGAACTTTATCGTGGATGTTCTCTACTAAATCCTTTCAGCAAAAATATGGCAATATCGCGAAATGATCAAGTATGACACATAGAATGGACCTGCTATCCCCGTTTAAATAAGAAAATCTCATTTCAGTAGGCCTTTAAATGAACGCAGCTTGACCCTGGAATATATACTTTCTATTTCCATTGTTTGGCCGGTGTCGGACTGTAGACGCATGGTCTCACGTTTATTCCGTCTGTGGAAACGTACTAAAGATGAGAGCTCTTTTACATATGCATACATTGTCACGGTTGTAGTGGAGAAACCGCAAGCATCACTGTAACCAATTTTCTCTTGAACCACATTCTATAGCAGTAATAATAGCTTTGACTATCGTTGACAGTGAGGTCCATTCCAATCCTCCTATATGGCCGTTCTTCACCCCCCCAGCCCCGTCCACAGTGTACAGTATGAGTGGCAGCATGAGGGTATTCCACAACCGCGTGGGGGACCGGGTAAACATCCAGAACAATCTTTAATGTCCATTGTTATGCTTTTTTCAAGGCGACACAGCTGGGACCAACTTCATTGTCCTCTTTTTTTTTTTGTTGGTCTTTCGAGAACAGTGTATTTCAACTTTTTTGAGGCAAGTCACAATTTTTTCATTAAAAAATCGCTTAAAGGCCTACTGAAAGCCACTACTAGCGACCACGCAGTCTGATAGTTTATATATCAATGATGAAATATTAACATTGCAACACATGCCAATACGGCCGCTTTAGTTTACTAAATTGCAATTTTAAACTTCCCGGGAGTTTCTTGTTGAAAACGTCGCGGAATGATGACGTGTACGCGTGACGTCACGGAGTGTAAGGAAACATTAGCGCTGCGCACACACACACAGCTAAAAGTCGTCTGCTTTAACCTTATAATTACACAGTATTCTAGACATCTGTGTCGCTGAATCTTTTGCAATTTGTTCAATTAATAATGGAGAAGTCAAAGTAGAAAGATGGAGGTGGGAAGCTTTAGCCTTTAGCCACACAAACACACGGTGATTCCTTGTTTAAAATTCCCGGAGGTGAAGCTTTACTATGGATCAGAGCGGTCACGCAAACATGGATCCCGACCAAATGTCAACCAGCAGTTTTCGGTGAGAGAATTGTGGTAAAAGCCCGACTATCAGGTACTATTTAACTCACTAAAACACTAGCAACACAATAGAAAGATAAGGGATTTCCCAGAATTATCCTAGTAAATGTGTCTAAAAACATCTGAATCCGTGCCAATGCAATCGCTTTTTTTTTTTTTTTAACTAGATTTTTTTTTCTAGCCCTTCGCTATCAATATCCTCAAACACGAATTTTTCATCCTCGCTCAAATTAATAGGGAAATTGTCGTTTTCTCGGTCCAAATAGCTCTTTTTGTTGGAGGCTCACATTAAAAACGATGTGAGGAACCATCAACGCGTGATGTCATCGTCTGCGACTTCCGGTAAAGGCAGGGCTTTTCTATTAGCGACCAAAAGTTGCAAACTTTATCGTCGATGTTCTCTACTAAATCCTTTCAGCAAAAATATGGCAATATCGCGAAATGATCAAGTATGACACATAGAATGGACCTGCTATCCCCGTTTGAATAAGAAAATCTCATTTCAGTAGGCCTTTAAGCAATACATACGTACCTTTTTACCTGCACGCTGCCTCCCGTTGTGGTCTGCATATTGGTATCACAACAAACTAGGGCTATATCGATATACTCGATATATCGCGGGTTTGTCTCTGTGCGATATAGAAAAACTCATTTTGAAGTTCATTTTTGTGCTGCTGTTTTGTTGACAATGCGTAATGTTTAGGTCTATGACTAATAATAATGCTCTGAATGGAAATAAGCACATACCTCAGTTATGACCCAATCCAGACAACCTTCCCTAGTCAAGGTACAAAAAAAATTGAATCAACACAAAATTCCAACACACATGGTCACACATAACAGAATACAACTAAATGTATGGACGTAATAATCAAAAAAGTCACTACTGTACAGAATGACACTCATTTAAATCCATTACAAAGCACGATGGGAAAAATGCAAAACACTATAACCACACTTAAACGTGTTTGGCACATTTTAGCGGTTTGATATTTCTAAATGATAACAAAACTGTAAGGAGTTTGTCACAGAAGTAAACAAGGTAGGAGTCGAACTGTCACATACTCTAAATATCTACTTATATTAAAGGGGGACATTATCACAATTTCAGAAGGGTTAAAAACAATAAAAATCAGTTCCCAGTGACTTATTTTATTTTTCGAAGTTTTTTTCAAATTTTTACCCGTCCCGGAATATCCCGAAAAAAGGCTTTAAAGTGCCTGATTTTCGCTATCTGCGAAGCCATCGTCCATTTTCCTGTGACATCATCCAGTGATTCCAATACAAACAACGTGGGGGATAGCACAGCAAGATATAGCGACATTAGCTCGGATTCAGACTCGGATTTCAGCGCCTTAAGCGATTCAACAGATTACGCATGTATTGAAACGGATGGTTGGAGTATGGAGGCAGATAGCGAAAGCGAAATTGAAGAAGAAACTGAAGCTATTGAGCAAATAGCTATTGACGCTCTTCGGCCATGTCTGCCTTAGCATCGCCGGTAAAATGTGCAGACCAAACGATCGGGACTTTCGCGTTGACACTGGAGCAACTTAAATCTGTCGATTGGTAAGTGTTTGTTTGGCATTAAATGTGGATGGAGGGAAAGGCTGGATGCAAATACAACTACAAATGTACATACCGCTAGCCTAAATAGCATGTTAGCATCGATTAGCTGGCAGTCATGCCGCGACCAAATATGTCTGATTAGCACATAAGTCAACAACATCAACAACACTCACCTTTGTGATTTCTTTGACTTTATCGTTGGAAATGCATCTGCAGGTTTTCCATACATCTCTGTGCCATGTCTGCCTTAGCATCGCCGGTCTATAGCATGTTAGCATCGATTAGCATGTCGTGCTAATTGATGCACATTCTACGTAAATCAACTTGAATCCGTCCCTGATCGTGTTGTTACACCCTATGACAACACACCGACGAGGCGTGATGTCTCCAAGGTGCGGAAAACAGTCGAAAAAATGGAAAATAACAGCTGATTTGACTCGATGTGTATAATGTGTTTGACAAAATGGCCGATTGACTACTTAGGTGACGTCATCGCTCCGAGAGCAAATAATAGAAAGGCGTTTAATTCGCCAAAATTCACCCATTTAGAGTTCGGAAATCGGTTAAAAAATTATACTGTCTTTAGATCTGGTGATAATGTTCCCCTTTAACTATCAATTATATATCTTTTTTGAGGCAAGGCACATTTTTTTCCATAATAAAATCCAGAGGCACACCACCAGCAGAAAACATTAAAAAATGAAACTCCACCAGGTCATCTTGCCTTATTGTGAGTTTGTTGGTGTTTTCCTGTGTGTAGTGCTTTAGTTATTGTCTTGCTCCGTTATTTTGGTGGGCCTTCCTGTTTTGTTGGTGTTTTCCTGTAGCAGTTTCATGCCTTCCTTCGAGCGTTATTCGGCACACCTGCTTTGTGTTAGCAAGCAAGGCTATTTACGTTGTCGCTATCCTTCTTTGTGCGGACATTGTTGTTTGTCGTGTCATGTACGGTTTTACTTTGTGGACGCCGTAAGTTTTTGCTGTCGTCCAGCATTCTGTTTCTGTTTACCTTGTAGCCAGTTCAGTTTCGTTTTGCGTAGCCGTTGCCTTTTCCTTTCCCTTTTGTTGATTTTTTTGGTTTAAGCATCAACCTTTTTACCTGCACGCTGCCTCCCGCTGTGGTCTGCATGTTGGTATCACAACAAACTAGGGCTGGGCGATATAACGTTATTCTTGATATATCGCGGGTTTGTCTCTGTGCGATATAGAAAATGACTATATCATGATATTCGAGTATACCATATACAGAATTCAAATTCTGTACACTGCTGCTGGAATTTTAATTTTCCTGAAGGAATCAATAAAGTTCTATCCATCCATCTATCTATCTATCTATCTATCTATCTATCCATCTATCTATCTATCTATCTATCTATCTATCTATCTATCTATCTATCTATCTATCTATCTATCTATCTATCTATCTATCTATCTATCTATGTATACGTTCTTACGCAGTTGCTTTTAGCTGCGGGCATTACACTGCATGTGTTTCCCACTTTTTCTTGTCTCTCCTTCTCACAGAGACATAAAACAAGCGCACCTTTCTACATACGTCATGTGTGCAACGTCACACACTCCCGCGGAGCAGAGAGGTAGCGACATGCTAACGCTAGCTGTGCTGCTAACGGTGCGGTGCAGGTGGTAATACGAGAGAGAGAGAGAAGGTGCGAATCTGGTAACAAATGAAGAAAGAATTACGTCCCAAGAAAAACAGCAGGGGGTCCATCGTCTGGCGGTGGTTTGGCTTCAGGCAGGAAGATGTTGAACAATTATGCGGGAAAAGCGTTGCTACAAAACGTAGCACCACTGCTAATGTAGCATCAATTGAAAAGTCACCCGCTAGAGAATAAGGAGTGCTTGAAACTCCGCATGTCAACATCTTTGTTCGGTGCCACACCAACAAAATGCCGAAGCAACTTTTTCCCACATCAACACCGTATGAAAAAAATAGTCAACAACAGAAGGAGATAATGTCCGCAGGAACATACCACATAGTGAAGTGATACACTATTTGATTTTCTATTATGCACCTCATTTTTATTTGATAGTTATTGAAATATATAGTGTGACATCATGCACAAAAGTGCACTTTATTTGTTTTAAACTATTTTAGTGGCGTTCTGTACAAAAAGTGCACTTTAATTTAGTGTTGTTTTGATTTGTCATGTTAGTGACATCATGCACAAAAGTGCACTCGTTTTAAAATGTCTCTGACAATCTTGCACTTTCTGTTTTGGAACGACATGAACGTTTGTGCCACTGCTTAATAACTGTTTAGTAAATACTATAATAATATATTATATATTATAATAATAATCAAATTGACTTAGTTGTGATTTCCTTCCCTGCATGAAAGTTTAAAATAAGCATATATTAATGAAGTATGAAGAAGAATGTTTTAATGTAGACACATAGAATCATCATACTGTTCATTCAAGTCTAAGGCAAAATATCCAGATATATATGGTGTATCGTGACATGGCCTAAAAATATTGAGATATTAATAAAAGGCCATATAGCCCAGCCCTACAACAAACCATCCTCGTCTCACCCGACACATTCTGTCTTTTACAAAGCAATGAACCACCTGCTGCCACCTACAGGCGTGGAGTATTACTGTACGTGGTTACTCTGCTGAGTTTTACACAGCACAGACACTAAGCAACGGCACATTGTTTGCAGATTATAATTATTGATTTGCAAAAAACATTTTTTGGACCAATCAGCGTTGCGATCTGTGACTCGGATCTTCACATATTATTGTTTATTTGTCCATCTTTGTTCTCATTCTCCGTTTGATCCGTTTATTTCCCGTTTAGTCCATCACCATGGTTACTTATTTTCAGCTGTTCCTCCCGGTTCCTGCACACCTGTTCTCTGTTAATCACCTTCCCTTTATAAGCCTTTCTCTTTTCATTCTTCTGCCTGGGACTCTAGCTTGCTTAAACGCAACGTTACGACTGTATGTATTTTCTCGCTAGCTCATATGCTAAGCCACCTGCTATTTCTTAGCTCTCATGCTAATCCCATTTGTTTTACATTTTGTGCCTTCATGCCAAGTGTTAGTCTGTTTGTACTTCCTAGCTCACACGTTAGCATCTTTTGTTTGCCTTTTGCGTAGCTTCCGTGTTTTTTTTGTTTCATAGCTCCTTTTGTTGTTTAAATAAATATTTAAACCTTACCTTTGCTGTGTTATCGTTCAACGCATCCTGGAGGGAATCAACCCGGCACCACAATGCCGAACAGGCGTAACAATTCGGTGAAGTTGCATTACCGTATTTCCTTGAATTGCATATAGTATGCGCCTGACTTGAATTACTGCCGGGTCAAACTCGCTTCGCAAAATAATTAGCGCATGCTTAGTATTACCGCCTGGTCAAACTCGTGATGTCACGAGTGACACTTCCCCTGTCATCATTTTCAAAATGGAGGAGGCTGATTTCAATACCGGTAATTTGAAAATTGCATAAAGGGAAGAAGATTAAGAGATATTCAGTAGGATTTAAGGTCCAAGCTATTGCTATGCTAAAAAGAACAGTAAGCAGCTATGTTTTATTAATATACCGTAGCTGCGTGTGTCAAATATGAGTCATTAAATGACTCCCGCCTCCTGGTGGTAGAGGGCGCTAGTGATCCTTCTTGCGACTACTCGGCTGCAGAAGAAGTGACAATGAGTGACGTTATATGTTCTGGGACGAATATGACGTGGGGAGTGCACGACGGACCTTTTAGGATGTAACACCACTACTTCTATGCTGGCTATGTAAACAACCGGGCTGAAATAAAGCATGTTCCAGTCCTAAATACCCAGTGTATTATTTATACAATAACACTTCATGGTGGCAGAACGGGAGGGGGAGTTGTCCGAGGATAATTATGTCGTCGCCCGCACTCGAGGAGCCGAGCTAACTGATAGCAGCGGTCTGATAGCAGTTTTCCAAACTGGACTTTCAATCGAAGCAGGAAGATCTCCATCGAGACAGAGAGACTTTTAAAACTGAAGAAAGATAAGGAAGACTTCTATATCTAGGGACGGCGTGGCGCAGTGGGGAGAGTGGCCGTGCGCAACCCGAGGGTCCCTGGTTCAAATCCCACCTAGTACCAACCTCGTCACGTCCGTTGTGTCCTGAGCAAGACACTTCACCCTTGCTCCTGATGGGTGCTGGTTGGCGCCTTGCATGGCAGCTCCCTCCATCAGTGTGTGAATGTGTGTGTGAATGGGTAAATGTGGAAGTAGTGTCAAAGCGCTTTGAGTACCTTGAAGGTAGAAAAGCGCTATACAAGTACAACCCATTTATTTAAACAAGTTATCGATGCTTTTGATCAGAAGGTAAGACCATAATAACTTTTTTTTTTAAATTAAATGTGCTTTTCATGATGGTAACCTTACATCACACTCAAATTTTTACTGCATGCCTTTGGTAAGTGCCGTAGTGAGAAGAGGTTTTAAAATAATTAAGCGCATGCTTACCTTTTCATGATGATAACCTTACATCACACTCAAATTTTTACTGCATGCCTTTGGTAAGTGCCGTAGTGAGAAGAGGTTTTTAATTAATTAGCGCCTCGGCGGCAATTCAAGGAAATACGGTACATCCCACGGCACCTTAGACATTTTTTCACAGCACAGTGGTTGAAAAACACGCATGCAAATGTGCAAGCTTGCTAACTTTTAGGCTTGCATCCCAGCTAAGGATGTTTATCGACATCCTCTAAGCTCTTAGTCCCAATTAGACGCCCTAACCTCAGTTACTCAAGTTTACCATAACTCTCAAACATGAGCTCCACTGCGCGACTTCTACGCTTGTTCTTGGCGCGGAGTCACGGCGCTGTGGGATCTTAGCGTCTCCACTGATTAGGCCGTCCGTCTCTTTTACAGACACGTTGATTCCCCACAAAAGCATCTCAGTTAAATGTTCACCCTCGCCCGTGTGTTCGACTGTAGAGGGCGACCACAAAAGCGACACATTACGCCTAAAGCTGTGGAGCAGCTGGGTACCTTTTCGGTCTCCTAGCAACCAGGAATGGCCGAGAATAATTTGGGCCGAGAGCCCTTTGAGGAATAAACTCATCTAAAATTACAGGTAAAAGTCCCAAACGTCTTCTGATTGGAAAATAAAAAAATAAAATAGCTTTACAGAATGATTCCATGAGGGAGCAGCAGCATTTATGTAACATTCCCTTGAAAAAGAAAAAACAAACCTTTCAGGTCGGGCTGGGAGATATGTTTGCTTAAACTCGATATTCGATGTATTTTCTAGTTAAAGTATACATATAAAGATATTCATTTTTGAGGGATAGTCACTGAAATTGAAGTGAATGACAACTGTACTGTAAAAAGTGAGTTGCACTGTTTGTATCAATCAATCAATCAATCAATGTTTACTTATATAGCCCTAAATCACTAGTGTCTCAAAGGGCTGCACAAACCACTACGACATCCTCGGGCAAGGAAAACTCACACCCAGTGGGACATCGGTGACAATAATGACTATGAGAACGTGATACTGTGATACTGATGATACTGATGACTATGAGAACATATGAGAACATGATACTGTGAAAGATCAATCCATAATGGATCCAACACAGCAGCGAGAGTCCCGTTCACAGCGGAGCCAGCAGGAAACCATCCCAAGCGGAGGCTGATCAGCAGCGCAGAGATGTCCCCAGCCGATACACAGGCGAGCAGTACATGGCCACCGGATCGGGCCGGACTCCCTCCACAAAGGAGAGTGGGACATAGAAGAAAAAGAAAAGAAACGGCAGATCAACTGGTCTAAAAAGGGAGTCTATTTAAAGGCTAGAGTATACAAATGAGTTTTAAGGTGAGACTTAAATGCTTCTACTGAGGTAGCATCTCGAACTGTTACCGGGAGGGCATTCCAGAGTACTGGAGCCCGAAATGAAAAAGCTCTACAGCCCGCAGACTTTTTTTGGGCTTTGGGGATCACTAATAAGCCGGAGTCCTTTGAACGCAGATTTCTTGCCGGGACATATGGTACAATACAATCGGCAAGATAGGATGGAGCTAGACCGTGTAGTATTTTATATGTAAGTAGTAAAATGTATATATATAGGAAACCAACCAAAAAAGAGCAGAAAACGAAACAACATCATCAGGTACAATCCGCCATTCAGCAAAAACGTCTCAACCAACATCGGCCGCAAGTTCCTCACTCTGATCGACAAACACTTCCCCAAAGGCAACACCCTAAGAAAAATATTCAACAAGAACAACATTAAATTGAGCTACAGCTGTATGAATAACATGCAACAAATCATTTCAAACCACAACAAAGCAATTGCAAAAGGACTGCCTACCCCCAGACTAAACGACTCTGAAACCAATAATGAATGTAACTGTCGCAAAAACCTGATTGCCCTCTCAACGGAAGGTGCTTACAAACATCAGTCGTTTACCAAGCAAAGGTAACACGCAAGGACATTGACACATCCGACACGTACGTAGGATTAACCGAAGGAGCGTTCAAAACAAGATGGAATAATCACAACGCCTCCTTTAGAAACCAGACTTTGCAGGATTCTACAGAACTCAGCAAACATATTTGGAACCTCAAAGACAATAATGTTGAATATTCAAAAACATGGCAAATTCTTGCATCCAGCACACCTTACAACAGTGGTAATAAAAGATGCAACCTATGCTTAAAAGAGAAACTGTTTATTATATATCATCCAGATCTATCATCCCTCAACAAGCGCAGTGAAATCATTTCAACATGCCGCCACAGACGGAAACACCTCCTAGGTAACACATGAGCCAATCACCACACCCCTACGCCTGCCTGTACCCACCCACTCTGTGCCCTATATAAACCATTGTATGTGAATGCCTCCATTAAAATCTCCTGATGATTGAGGGAACCCCTCATGAAACAGTTCTGTAGAGATGAAGTAGTCTTGTGATTTTTTTCCCACACCTATATATATATATATATATATACAGTGGGGCAAAAAATTATTTATTCACCCACCGATTGTGCAAGTTCTCCCACTTAAAATGATGACAGAGGTCTGTAATTTTCATCATAGGTACACTTCAACTGTGAGAGACAGAATGTGAAAAAAAATCCAGGAATTCACATTGTAGGAATTTTAAAGAATTTATTTGGAAATTATGGTGGAAAATAAGTATTTGGTCAACCATTCAAATCTCTCATTGATGGAAGGCTCAAAATCTCACGATAAATGGCCCCCATTCATTCAATCGTCCTGTCCCCTTAGCAGAAAAACAGCCCCAAAGTATGATGTCTCCACCCCCATGCGTCACAGTAGGTGTGGTGTTCTTGGGATGCAACTCAGTATTCTTCTTCCTCCAAACACGACGACTTGAGTTTATACCAAAATGGATACATGGATGATACAGCAGAGGGTTGGGAGAATGTCATGTGGTCAGATGAAACCAAAATAGAACTTTTTGGTATAAACTCAACTTGTTGATTTTGGAGGAAGAAGAATACTGAGTTGCATCCCAAGAACACCATACCTACTGTGAAGCATGGGGGTGGAAACATCATGCTTTGGGGCTGTTTTTCTGCTAAGGGGACAGGACGATTGATCCGTGTTAAGGAAAGAATGAATGGGGCCATGTATCGTGAGATTTTGAGCCAAAACCTCCTTCCATCAGTGAGAGCTTTGAATGGTTGACCAAATACTTATTTTCCACCATAATTTACGAATAAATTCTTTAAAATTCCTACAATGTAAATTCCTGGATTTTGTTTTCACATTCTGTCTCTCACAGTTGAAGTGTACCTATGATGAAAATTACAGACCTCTGTCATCATTTTAAGTGGGAGAACTTGCACATTCGGTGGCTAACTACATACTTTTTTACCCCACTGTATATATATATATATATATATATATATATATATATATGTCTTAATTAGATTATCCAGAGAATAGTGCTCGATACCATGGTAGAGCGCAATTTATGTATGTGTGGGAAAAATCACAAGACTACTTCATCTCTACAGAACTGTTTCATGAGGGGTTCCCTCAATCGTCAGGAAATTGAGGGAAATAAGGGAACTCTCCTGACGATTGAGGGAACCCCTCATGAAACAGTTCTGTAGAGATGAAGTATTCTTGTGATTTTTCCCACACACAATATATATATATATATATATATATATATATATATATATATATATATGTATTTTTTTTTAAATTATTATTATTTTTCTGTAATGAAGGACTTTTATGTCCTGTTTGGCTTTCAGATATTTCTAATAACCGCCAGTGTACTGTACACCTGTGAATAACTGGACGTTCACATTTTGAAATTTTGAAATCGGAAAATATATATATATATATATATATATGTAAAAATCATGTACAAAAGAGGAACACTCCCAAAAAAAAATGGCCAAAAATGTATTGAAAGGATGAAAAAGTCACCTTTTGTACTCCTGAGGTAAATTTAATCCCTTAGTCTACAATTTTCTTCACAGAAGTTGGAAATCCAGTCTTAAAAAACCCTTAAACAGCCTAAACTTTGTAGTGGTGCCAAAGTAAGTAAAGTAGAGGCGCTGAGTGCCTCATGCAATATTCATGCAGGGTTCCCATGGTCTCAGAGACCCTCCAGTTATTTATTCATAGCCTCATGAATGCCTCAACTGACCTGTGACATAGACACACTTGTCACAGAGAGGAAACGCTGCCTACTGGAAATTAAAAAAATCACACACGCACACGTTTAGATGACCAGCGGCTAACCTTTTCACTTACGTAACAGCTTGAAGTAATAGTTTTTGTGTTAACGTGTGAAAAGGAGTAGGAAGAAGGAGATCTTATTTCATCCGACAGTCTCAGCAGTTACTGATAAAATAGCATTTTATTACAGTGGGGCCAAAAAAGTGTTTAGTCAGCCATCGATTGTGCAAGTTCTCCCACTTAAAATGATGACAGAGGTCTGTAATTTTCATCATAGGTACACTTCAACTGTGAGAGACAGAATTGGGGAAAAACAATCACATTGCAGGAATTTTAAAGAATTTATTAGTAAATTATGGTGGAAAATAAGTATTTGGTCAACCATTCAAAGCTCTCACAGATGGAAGGAGGTTTTGGCTCAAAATCTCACGATACATGGCCCCATTCATTCTTTCCTTAACACGGATCAATCATCCTGTCCCCTTAGCAGAAAAACAACCCCAAAGCATGATGTTTCCACCCCCATGCTTCACAGTAGGTATGGTGTTCTTGGGATGCAACTCAGTATTCTTCTTCCTCCAAACACGACGAGTTGAGTTTATACCAAAAAGTTCTATTTTGGTTTCATCTGACCACATGACATTCTCCCAATCCTCTGCTGTATCATCCATGTATTCATTTTGGTATCAACTCAAATCGTCGTGTTTGGAGGAAGAAGAATACTGAGTTGCATCTCAAGAACACCACACCTACTGGGAAGCATGGGGGTGGAAACATCATGCTTTGGGGCTGTTTTTCTGCTAAGGGGACATGACGATTGATCCGTGTTAAGGAAAGAATGAATGGGGCCATGTATCGTGAGATTTTGAGCCAAAACCTCCTTCCATCAGTGAGAGCTTTGAATGGTTGACCAAATACTTATTTTCCACCATAGTTTACAAATAAATTCTTTAAAATTCCTACAACGTGAATTCCTGGAATTTTTTTTCACATTCTGTCTCTCACAGTTGAAGTGTACCTATGATGAAAATTACAGACCTCTGTCATCATTTTAAGTGGGAGAACTTGCACAATCGGTGGCTGACTAAATACTTCTTTGCCCCACTGTATATGGTTTAGAATTACAGGGCTTTAAAACTAATAAAACAAGAGTGTAATTCCATCCTTTTTGTGTGATAAAGCAGTATCAGGAACAGCTTATCTTGTCTCCAGCCCAACCACATTTGGCCCACATTGTAACAACGGTGAATGCAGAGACACTGTCATGGCGGCACTAAATCACCGCTTTTTACTTTGCCGTCTTGCCACAATAAGATAAGGTGTGTGTGTGTGTGTGTGTGTGTGTGTGTGTGTGTGTGTGTGTGTGTGTGTGTGTGCACGGTCTCGGAGGATGTGTGTGAACGATAAGGTGGTTTGTGAGCCGAGATGTTGACGCAACGTCGCCCACAGAGCACCTGTCTCATCCATCATGGCGGACAGTGTAGTTTTAAGTATGCCATCATTCCATTATGTCAGTCTTCTGTGTACTGTAGGGTATCGAAGTTCTACAAACATAGATTTGGGGAAATATATAAAAGAAACTAAAATGTTGGTACCCTTAACGGCAGAGGTGGGTAGAGTAGCCAGAAATTGTACTCAAGTAAGAGTACTGTTAGTTTAGAGATGTATTACTCAAGTAAAAGTAAGGAGTAGTCACCCAAATATTTACTTGAGTAAAAGTAAAAAGTATGTTGTGAAAAAACTACCCAAGTACTGAGTAACTGATGAGTAACCTGTTCGTTTAATGATGACGGCAGCAAGTAATGCACAAAAATATAAAAATAGCAATGAACATTTTCAGAGCCAGGAGTATCTCTTAAGCAACTAAAACAATAATATATATTAAATAACATATATTTGGTTTTACACTGTATTGCAAAAAAAAGTGAAAATTATTTTTACCTTTGCAATTTCATTATACTATTTGCTAAGTTTATATATAGTGTATATACTGTATATGTGTGTGTGTATATATATATATACACATATATGTATATATATACATATATGTGTATATATACATACATATACTGTATGTGTGTATATATTCATATATGTGTGTATACATTCATATATGTGTATATATATATATATATATATATATATATATATATATATATGTACATACATGTATATGTATATATATATACATACATGTATATGTATATATATACATGTATATGTATATATATATATATATATATACATTTTCTACCACTTGTCCCTTTTAAATATGTACATATTTGTGTATGTATATACATATATGTATATATATATATATATATATATATATATATATATATATATATATATATATATATATATATATACATATATGTATATACATACACAAATATGTATATATGTGTGTATGTATACATATATGTATATATGTGTGTATGTATACAAATATATGTATATATGTGTGTATGTATACATATATATGTGTGTATGTATACATATATATGTATATATGTGTGTATGTATACATATATATGTATATATATGTGTATATATACATATATACATGAATATATATATCCATATATGTGTATATATAAATGTACATATACATATATGATATATATATGTATGTACATACATATATATATCATATATGTATATGTACATTTATATATACACATATATGGATATATATATTCATGTATGTATGTATATATACACATATATATACATATATGTGTATATATAAATGTACATATACATATATGATATATATATGTATGTACATACATATATGTACATATACATACCAAATTTTTTTTAGCCCAATGCGACCCCCATGCAATTTTGGTAGCTCCTCCCACTTTGCTACAGGCCATGATAAAAACAAAAAAAAAGTAAGGATAAAGTATAATTTCCATATAATCTTGGCATGTGAACAATAAGATTAAAATGCGATATGCAGTGACATCAATTTCGGGTCAAAGCAGCTTTTTTTAATGCAGTCGGAATCGATCAGAGTGTTTAGGTGTACCTAATGTTGTGACCGGGTGAATCTATATAGTGTTTATGAAGTTTTTTGGGGGGGTTTTTTGACCATGTCGGGATAAAATAAGTAGCGATGACTTCAAGGTATATATTTAAACTGTGTACATTTTCAAAAGATAAATGATGATACTTTTGGAGAGGGTTGAGCGAGGTTTTATTCCCGATTTGGGAAGGCCTCCAGAATCGAGCATCTTTGCAGACAGACTCATGAACGGGTCATAAAAGTGAGTGTGGAGCAAAAATATACACCAAAGCATATCAAAATACGTATTATCTCAACCACCGGGAATTATAATCACCATGTGTACTCTTACAAACCCCGTTTCCATATGATTTGGGAAATTGTGTTGGATGTAAATATAAACAGAATACATTGATTTGCAAATCATTTTCAACCCATATTCAGTTGAATGCACTACAAAGACAACATATTTGATGTTCAAACTCATAAACTTTATTCGGTTTTGCAAATAATAATTGACTTAGAATTTCATGGCTGCAACACGTGCCAAAGTAGTTGGGAAAGGGCATGTTCACCACTGTGTTGTATCACCTTTTCTTTTAACAACACTCAATAAACGTTTGGGAACTGAGGAAATTAATTGTTGGAGCTTTGAAAGTGGAATTCTTTCTCATTCTTGTTTTATGTAGAGCTTCAGTCATTCAACCGTCCATGATATCCGTTGTCGTATTTTACGCTTCATAATGCGCAACACATTTTCGATAGGAAACAGGTCTGGACTGCAGGCGGGCCAGGAAAGTACCCGCACTCTTTTTTTTACGAAGCCACGCTGTTGTAACAATTGTCTTGCTGAAATAAGCAGGGGCGTCCATGATAACGTTGCTCGGATGACAACATATGTTGCTCCAAAACCTGTATGGACCTTTCAGCATTAATGGTGCCTTCACAGATGTGTAAGTTACCCATGCCTTGGGCACTAATACACCCCCATACCATCACAGATGCTGGCTTTTGAACTCTGCGCCTATAACAATCCGAATGGTTATTTTCCTCTTTGTTGTGGAGGACGCCACGTCCTCTGTTTCCAAATATAATTTGAAATGTGGACTCGTCAGACCACAGAACACCTTTCCACTTTGCATCAGTCCATCTTAGGTGAGCTCAGGCCCAGCCAAGCCGGCGGCGTTTCAGGATGTTGTTGATAAATGGGTTTGGCTTTGCATAGTAGAATTTTACCTGCACTTACCGTTAAAAGTTAAAGTACCAATGATTGTCACACACACACTAGATGTGGCGAAATTATTATCTGCATTTGACCCATCCCCCTGATCACCTCCTGGGAAGTGAGGGGAGCAGTGGGCAGCAGCGGTGCCGCTCCCGGGAATCATTTATGGTGATTTAACCCCCAATTCGGGATTTGAACTCACGACCTACCGATCTCAGGGCGGACACTCTAACCACTAGGCCACTGAGATGTAGCGACCAACTGTAGTTACTTACAGAGGTTTTATGAAGTGTTCCTGAGCCCATTTGGTGATATCCTTTACACACTGATGTCTGTTTTTGATGCAGTACCGCCTCAGGGATCAACAGTATGTAATATCATCGCTTACGTGCAGTGATTTCTCCAGATTCTCTGAACTTTTTGATGATTTTACTGACTGTAGATCAGTGGTCCCCAACCTTTTTGTATCCGCGGACCGGTCAACGCTTAATAGTTTGTCCTGCGGCCCGGGGTGGGGGGGATCTTTTTTTCTTTTTTTCTTCTTTGTCATGAAAAAGGGACATTTTTGTCATGAAAAGGGAAGTTCTTTGTGGTTGGTGCACTAATTTTAAGGGTATATTGTGTTTTTCTATGTTGATTTATGTTTTTTGTTTTTTTTAAATAAAAATGAATAAAAAATTCTTCTGCGGCCCGGTACCACGGTCCGGTACCGCGGCATAGTGGTTGGGGACCACTGCCGTAGATGGTAAAATCCCTAAATTCCTTGCAATAGCTCGTTGAGAAATGTTGTTCTAAAACTGTTCGACAATTTGCTTACAAATTGGTGACCCTCACCCCATCCTTGTTTGTGAATTACTTAGCATTTCATGGAAGCTGCTTTTATACCCAATCATGGCACCCACCTGTTCCCAATTAGCCTGCACACCTGTGGGATGTTCCACACAGAGGTGGGTAGTAACGCGCTACATTTACTCCTTACATCTACTTGAGTAACTTTTGGGAGAAATTGTACTTCTAAGAGTAGTTTTTATGCAACATACTTTTACTTGAGTATATTTATAGAGAAGAAACGCTACTTTTACTCCGCTCCATTTATCTGCAATCAGGTCGCTACGCGCTACTTTTTTTTTATCGATCTCTTAATGCACGCTTTGTTTGTTTTGATTTTGTCGGACACGCATTCAAAGTAGGATCAACGCATGCTTGCATTTCACCAATCACATGCAGTCACTGGTGACGTTGGACCACTCAAACAGAGCCAGGTGGTCACGTGACCGTCACACGTAGAACCCGACATGTGGAAAAACTTATTGGGGTGTTACCATTTAGTGGTCAATTGTACGGATTATGTACTGTACTGTGCAATCTACTAATAAAAGTTTCCATCAATCAATCAATCAATCAAAAGTGTAAAGGAAAAAAGACACTTTTTATTTCAACCGTACTTCCCGTCAAAAGCCTAAAGACTGATCGCACAGTTCCTGTCTTCACAATAAAAGTGCCGCTCCATCGCGCCTGCGCTAACAAAATAAGAGTCCCCGAAAGCCAGCGCAAACAAGCTAGCAAGCTACGGAGTTTGCCGCCAATGTATTTCTTGTAAAGTGTATAAAAACGAATATGGAAGCTGGACAAATAAGATGCCAAAAACCAACGACTTTCATGTGGTATTAGACAGGAAGGAGGAACTTTTTTTCTCCTCCATTTGAAAACGTGGACGTTATCAGCACTACTGTCTGATTCCAATCAATGCAAGTCATCAGAATCAGGTAATTTATGTAACTTATACTCTTGTCTTCATTAAAGATAGGAATCTCTATGTTAAACATGCATGTATATTCATTAAAACACCTTTAACATGTCAACAAAAACCGCAAAATAAATAAATATAAATTATATACTGTATATATAAAGGTATATATATATATATATATATGATATGAGTGTATGTATAAATGAGGTAGATCCCCTCGACTTGGTCATTTATTAAGTAATTGATAAACGTTGAAAAACTTATTGGGGTGTTACCATTTAGTGGTCAATTGTACGGAATATGTACTGTACTGTGCAATCTACTAATAAAAGAATCAATCAATCAATCAATCAATGCCTACTGAGCCTATGGTGCTGTTAAGTTATTGTGGCTCAATTTGCCTTAATTTTTTTTATTTTAATGTATTATTATTTAATATATAATATTGTTTTAGTTTCTTAAGAGATATTCCTGGCTCTGAATTTGCTCATTGCTATTTTTATGTTTTTGTGCATTATTTGTTGCTGGAATCATCAAACGAACAGGTTACTCATCAGTTACTCAGTACTTGAGTAGTTTTTTCACAACATACTTTTTACTTTTACTCAAGTAAATATTTGGGTGACTACTCCTTACTTTTACTTGGGTAATAAATCTCTAAAGTAACTGTACTCTTACTTGAGTACAATTTCTGGCTACTCTACCCACCTCTGGTTCCATATAAGTGTTTAATGAGCATTCCTCAACTTTATCAGTATGTATTGCCACCTTTCCCAACTTCTTTGTCACGTGTTGCTGGCATCGAATTCCAAAGTTAATGATTATTTGCAAAAAAAAAATGTTTATCAGTTTGAACATCAAATATGTTGTCTTTGTAGCATATTCGACTGAATATGGGTTGAAAATGATTTTCAAATCATTGTATTCTGTTTATATTTACATCTAACACAATTTCCCAACTCATATGGAAACGGGGTTTGTAAAAAAAAAAGCATATTTTGAACATGTTTAAAATAAGGGGCGTCACATGTTTACAATTGTACAATCCATGTTTGAAGAAGAGTAGGAAGAAACAGAGTTTATTTCACGCCTCAGCAATCACCAATAGTGCGATCACTTCCTGCGTGTTACAAATGAATCTCCACAGGTTGTCATCTTGTGCGTCTCTTCACCACAACCAAGTGCATGCGGTCTGTTGAGCGTTGATTGAAACAGCAGCCGACCCACCGCCTGTGTTTAGGTGACAGTCTCTTTGATCCCCTCTCTCCTCCGCCATGTGCTTCGGTGTGGTGGATCTGTCATCATGGCTCAATAACTGACCTCAGACCTGTTTCCCTGAAGAGCCGTCATATGATACACGGCATCCACTACCACTGGGTATCCTCTGCTCGCAAAGAGGTTTTTCTAACTGGTTTAGTAAGACTCTGCTAAGTGTGTGTGAGAGACTTTCCACTTTGACTTCACCTTGCTGGATGCATTGGCTTTTATGTTTTTTGGCTTGAATGTGGTTAAGTTTGCACATTCCGACGGTTCAGTTCTTCAGTGTAGTGAGGGATTTAATACTAGTACAATACGGAGGGAATTTGACTTCCAGAATGAAAAATTGTATAGCAAAGTAATAGGGCACCAATATTGTTAGATGTACACTTAGACCAGGGGTCGGCAACCCAAAATGTTGAAAGAGCCATATTGGACCAAAAATACAAAAACAAATCCGTCAGGAGCTGCAAAAAATTAAAAGCCATACTACATACAGATAGTGTGTCATGAGATATAAATTGAATTATGAGGATTTAAAAGAAACTAAATGAGCTGAAATATAGCTAGAAATGAGGCATAATGATGCAATATGTACATACAGCTAGCCTAAATAGCATGTTAGCATGGATTAGCTTGCAGTGATCAAATATGTCTGATTAGCACTCCACAAAAGTCAATATCGTCACAAAAACTCGCCGTTGTTTAAAGTTTGGTAGACAAAATGAGACGGAAAAAGAAGTGGCATAAAACACGTCTTAGAAAGTCGGAGAAAGTTATACATGTAAACAGACTACGGTGAGTTCAAGGACCGCCAAAATTAGTAGGACAAAACGGGGATCGAACCTGCAACCCTCAAGTTGCTGGCACGGCCGCTGTACCAACCGAGCTATACCGCCCCTCATGAGATATAAATTGAATTATGAGGATTTAAAAGAAACTAAATGAGCTGAAATATAGCTACAAATGAGGCATAATGATGCAATATGTACATACAGCTAGCCTAAATAGCATGTTGGCATCGATTAGCTTGCAGTGATCAAATATGTCTGATTAGCACTCCACAAAAGTCAATATCGTCACAAAAACTCGCCGTTGTTTAAAGTTTGGTATACAAAATGAGACGGAAAAAGAAGTGGCATAAAACACGTCTTAGAAAGTCGGAGAAAGTTATACATGTAAACGAACTATGGTGAGTTGAAGTACCGACAAAATTAGTAGGACAAAACGGGGATCAAACCTGCAACCCCGCAAGTTGCTTGCACGGCCGCTCTACCAACCGAGCTATACCGCCCCTCATGAGATATAAATTGAATTATGAGGATTTAAAAGAAACTAAATGAGCTCAAATATAGCTACGAATGAGGCATAATGATGCAATATGTACATACAACTAGCCTAAATAGCATGTTAGCATATATTAGCTTGCAGTGATCAAATATGTCTGATTAGCACTCCACAAAAGTCAATATCGTCACAAAAACTCACCGTTGTTTAAAGTTTGGTAGACAAAATGAGACGGAAAAAGAAGTGGCATAAAACACGTCTTAGAAAGTCGGAGAAAGTTATACATGTAAACGAACTATGGTGAGTTGAAGGACCGCCAAAATTAGTAGGACAAAACGGGGATCGAACCTGCAACCCTCAAGTTGCTGGCACGGCCGCTCTACCAACCGAGCTATACCGCCCCTCATGAGATATAAATTGAATTATGAGGATTTAAAAGAAACTAAATGAGCTGAAATATAGCTACAAATGAGGCATAATGATGCAATATGTACATACAGCTAGCCTAAATAGCATGTTAGCATCGATTAGCTTGCAGTGATCAAATATGTCTGATTAGCACTCCACAAAAGTCAATATCGTCACAAAAACTCACCTTTGTTTAAAGTTTGGTAGACAAAATGAGACGGAAAAAGAAGTGGCATAAAACACGTCTTAGAAAGTCGGAGAAAGTTATACATGTAAACGAACTATGGTGAGTTCAAGGACCGCCAAAATTAGTAGGACAAAACGGGGATAGAACCTGCAACCCACAAGTTGCTGGCACGGCCGCTCTACCAACCGAGCTATACCGCCCCTCATGAGATATAAATTGAATTATGAGGATTTAAAAGAAACTAAATGAGCTGAAATATAGCTACAAATGAGGCATAATGATGCAATATGTACATACAGCTAGCCTAAATAGCATGTTAGCATCAATTAGCTTGCAGTGATCAAATAAGTCTGATTAGCACTCCACAAAAGTCAATATCGTCACAAAAACTCACCGTTGTTTAAAGTTTGGTAGACAAAATGAGACGGAAAAAGAAGTGGCATAAAACACGTCTTAGAAAGTCGGAGAAAGTTATACATGTAAATGAACTATGGTGAGTTCAAGGACCGCCAAAATGGGGATCGAACCTGCAACCCTCAAGTTGCTTGCACGGCCGCTCTACCAACCGAGCTATACCGCCCCTCGTGAGATATAAATTGAATTATGAGGATTTAAAAGAAACTAAATGAGCTGAAATATAGCTACAAATGAGGCATAATGATGCAATATGTACATACAGCTAGCCTAAATAGCATGTTAGCATCGATTAGCTTGCAGTGATCAAATATGTCTGATTAGCACTCCACAAAAGTCAATATCGTCACAAAAACTCGCCGTTGTTTAAAATTTGGTAGACAAAATGAGACGGAAAAAGAAGTGGCATAAAACACGTCTTAGAAAGTCGGAGAAAGTTATACATGTAAACGAACTACGGTGAGTTCAAGGACCGCCAAAATTAGTAGGACAAAACGGCGCTCGCCAAATACTCGAATCAGTGAAGCATGTTTGATACAAACCGTGTGCTGCCTACTTTGTCTTGTTATATTCTTATTTTACTGTTATATTTGTATTCCCATTTTTGCTTTTTAGTTTTTATTCTTATTGTAATATTTCTCTATTTTGTTTCCATTTAAACCCCCATTATTTACTTTTTACTTTTATTTAAATTGATCTCAACTCTGTACACTGCTGCTGGAATTTTAATTTTCCTGAAGGATTCAATAAAGTACTATCTATCTATCTATCTATCTATCTATCTATCTATCTATCTATCTATCTATCTATCTATCTATCTATCTATCTATCTATCTATCTATCTATCTATCTATCTATCTATCTCTCTCTCTCTCTATCTCTCTCTCTATCTCTCTATCTATCTATCTATCTATCTATCTATCTATCTATCTATCTATCTATCTATCTATCTATCTATCTATCTATCTATCTATCTATCTATCTATCTATCTATTTATATCATTTAGGGAGGTTTGTGTCATGTCTGTCCTTTTACAGAAACCATATTAAAACAAAAAATGTGTTTTTTTTCCCCTCATCTTTTTCTATTTTTCATATATTTTTGAAAAAGCTTCAGAGAGCCACTAGGGTGGCGCTAAACGGCTCCAGAGCCGCAGGTTGCCGACCCCTGACTCAGACTGAGCATACGTCCTCTTTTCCCCGGCCATGTCCTCTTTTGCAGGGCTGTCCGGGCGGGGTTTCTTAAATGCCTCAAATGTCCGGTATTTTGAGTTAGGTTTGCGTGTATTTTCAATGTAATTTCCAACGCTCCATAAATTAGCTGCACCGTTTCATAAGCCGCAGGGTTCAAAGGGTAGGGATTTATAGTTAAGAATTTACAATACATCTTAAGTCTTTTTTATTTCTACACTGTTAATTCTAGACATTGTGCATCCAACATCTATGCAGCTGTGCTTATCTTAGCTATATTTACACAATTAATTTTGGAGGGTATCCTTGGCTTTTGTCACCGATTCTGTTCATAACTTTTATGGACAGAATTTCTAGGCGGAGTCAGGGTGTTGAGGGGATCCGGTTTGGTGGCTGCAGGATTAGGTCTCTGGTTTTTGCAGATGATGTGGTCCTGATGGCTTCATCTGGCCAGGATCTTCAGCTCTCACTGGATCGCTTCACAGCCGAGTGTGAAGCGACTGGGATGGGAATCAGCACCTCCAAGTCCGAGTCCATGGTTCTCGCCCGGAAAAGGGTGGAATGCCATCTCCAGGTTGGGGAGGAGACCCTGCCCCAAGTGGAGGAGTTCAAGTACCTAGGAGTCTTGTTCACGAGTGGGGGAAGAGTGTATCGTGAGGTCGATAAGCGAATCGGTGCAGCGTTTTCAGTAATGCGGACGCTGTATCGATCCGTTGTGGTGAAGAAGGAGCTGAGCCGGAAGGCAAAACTCTCAATTTACCGGTCGATCTACGTTCCCATCCTTTGGGTTATGACCGAAAGGACAAGATCACGGGTACAAGCGGCCGAAATGAGTTTGGGTCTCTCCCTTAGAGATAGGGTGAGAAGCTCTGCCATCCGGGAGGAGCTCAAAGTAAAGCTGCTGCTCCTCCACATCGAGAGGAGCCAGATGAAGTGGTTCGGGCATCTGGTCAGGATGCCACCCGAACGCCTCCCTAGGGGGGTGTTTCGGTCACGTCTGACCGGTAGGAGGCCATGGGCAAGATCCAGAACACGTTGGGAAGACTATGTCTACCGGCTGGCCTGGGAACGCCTCGGGATCCCCCGGGAAGAGCTGGGTGAGATGGCTGGGGAGATGTAAGACTGGGATTCCCTGCTTAGGCTGCTGCCCCCGCGACCTGACCTCGGATAAGCGGAAAAAGATGGCTGGGTCTGTAAATACTAATTTTCCAATTAGAGTTAATTCAATACTTTATATCTGCGTTCAAAGGACTCCGGCTTATTAGTGATTCCCAAAGCCCCAAAAAAGTCTGCGGGCTATAGAGCTTTTTCATTTCGGGCTCCAGTACTCTGGAATGCCCTCCCGGTAACAGTTCCAGATGCCACCTCATTAGAAGCATTTAAGTCTCACCTTAAAACTCATTTGTATACTCTAGCCTTTAAATAGACTCCCTTTTTAGACCAGTTGATCTGCCGTTTCTTCTCTTTTTCTCCTATGTCCCACTCTCCCTTGTGGAGGGGGTCCGGTCCGATCCGGTGGCCATGTACTGCTTGCCTGTGTATCGGCTGGGGACATCTCTGCGCTGCTGATCCGCCTCCGCTTGGGATGGTTTCCTGCTGGCTCCGCTGTGAACGGGACTCTCGCTGCTGTGTTGGATCCGCTTTGGACTGGACTCTCGCGACTGTGTTGGATCCATTATGGATTGAACTTTCACAGTATCATGTTAGACCCGCTCGACATCCATTGCTTTCCTCCTCTCCAAGGTTCTCATAGTCATCATTGTCACCGACGTCCCACTGGGTGTGAGTTTTCCTTGCCCTTATGTGGGCCTACCGAGGATGTCGTAGTGGTTTGTGCAGCCCTTTGAGACACTAGTGATTTAGGGCTATATAAGTAAACTGATTGATTGATTATTGAATACTAGATTTTGAGAGGTATACAAGGTCCCCTTTAAAGAGTTCTGCGGCGTCTCCACTAAGGCTGGAATGTTCCAAAAGGTGATGCTAAGCGTCCTTAAACTTATGAAGGCCGACAAGTCCAAATTGCGTTGCCAAAAAAGATGATTCCAGATGTTTGAGAGGCACAGTGATGGCTTTAGTCTCAGCTTGAGGTAAATACTTATGCACCTGCAAAGGGTCCAGAAATGAAGAGTTCCAAACACTGACACATGCAAGACATTTTTGGCAACTGCTGCTTTCACGTCACGGTGCCTTGCTCTATGGTAGCAGGGCAGTAACTGAATGTTCCATATGGATCGGTAATGGCGCTAATAATGGGCCTGCTGAGAGGTGTATGTTACCCCTCACATCTCCCCCCCCTCAGTCTTCTCGTCCCCCTCTTTTGTTCTCACGCTCTTCGCCTTCATTGTCTAACTTGATGGATGGACGTCCGCGTGCAAATCCTCGCCATCGTAAGCGTCGGCCGTGATCGATGCCGCTCGGCCTGACTGCCAACGAAAGGCTTTGGACACGCTCGGAAAACACAAGCAGACATAATGGCAGGAGGAAATGAGGGCGAATCGAGGATGGATTTTTCTCCCGGTCTTTCTTCGCCGTTTTAACTCTTTTCTTTTTTGCTTCACGGGTGGCAGGGAGGCACGCAGCACACGAACGTACGCGCACATGTGGTCTTTTGGAGCTTACAAATTCACCAGGACATCATGAATCATTTACAGTGAAAGCAGAGATGTGGGCAGCAGTTAAACCGCATTCTGTGTCCGTGTGTGTGTGTGTGTGTGTGTGTGTGTGTGTGTGTGTGTGTGCGTGTGTTCTTGTATTTCTACCCTTTTTGAGACATCAACAAGGAAAAGTACCTTCCATATGAGGACAGGTGAACAAGTTAGGACCGAAATCCTAGTCCCAAATACCAGATTCCGTGAACATTGCTCCAAAGTCAGGATTTTTTGGGTTTGATTTAATGGCCTATTGAAACCCACTACTACTGACCACGCAGTCTGATAGTTTATATATCAATGATGAAATATTAACATTGCAACACATGCCAATACGGCCTTTTTAGTTTACTAAATTGCAATTTTAAATTTCCCGCCAAGTGTCGTGTTGAAAACGTCGCGGTATGTTGACGTGTGCGTTTGACGTCACCGGTTGTAGCGGACATTATTTTCCAGCCTGATCCAAACTATAAATAGTCTGCTTTAATCGCATAATTACACAGTAGTCTGGACATCCGTGTTGCTGAATCTTTTGCGATTTGTTCAATTAATAATGGAGACATCAAAGTAGAAAGATGTAGGTGGGAAGATTTCAGCCTTTAGCCACAAAAACACAACCGGTGTTTCCTTGTTTAAAATTCCCAAAGATGAAGCTTTACTATGGATCAGAGCAGTCAAACGAACATGGATCCCGACTACATTTCAACCGGCAGTTTTCGGTGAGAAAAATGTGGTAATAAGTCGCCTCTTACCGGAGACATCAGTGGAGCTACCGTCCTGCTGCAGCTGCCGTGACTTCCCTCAGAGACTCTGGCGTCAAGACACCCGTGGCCACGCCCCTCAGTCTTTCAGGTACTATTTAATCTCACTAAAACACTAGCAACACAATTGGCGGATAAGGGATTTTCCAGAGTTATCCTAGTAAATGTGTCTAATAACATCTGAATCGCTCCCACTGCAATCAATCAATCAATCAATCAATCAATCAATCAATGTTTATTTATATAGCCCTAAATCACAAATGTCTCAAAGGACTGTACAAACCACTACGACTACGACATCTTCGGAAGAACCCACATAAGGGCAAGGAAAACTCACACCCAGTGGGACGCCAGTGACAATGATGACTATGAGACCTTGGAGAGGACCTAGGGGACCGAAAGCAATGGATGTCAAGCGGGTCTAACATGATACTTTGAAAGTTCAATCCATAAAGGATCCAACAGAGCCGCGAGAGTTCAGTTCAAAGCGGATCCAAGACAGCAGCGAGAGTCCCGTCCACAGGAAACCATCCCAAGCGGAGTCGTATCAGCAGCGTAGAGATGTCCCCAACCGATACACAGGCGAGCGGTTCATCCTGGGTCCCGACAAGAGGTCCATCGCTTTTTTCCCCATTTTTTTTTCACTCTAAATTTCCTCATCCACGAATCTTTCATCCTCGCTCAAATTAATGGGGAAATTGTCGCTTTCTCGGTCCGAATCGCTCTCCCTGCTGGTGGCCATGATTGTAAACAATGTGAAGATGTGAGGAGCCCTACAACCCGTAAAGGCAAGGCATTTTTATTAGCGACCAAACTTTATCGTCAATGTTCTCTACTAAATCCTTTCAGCAAAAATATGGCAATATCCCAAAATGATCAAGTATGACACATAGAATGGACCTGCTATCCCCGTTTAAATAAGAAAATCTCATGTCAGTAGGCCTTTAATGGTCCTCAGTAGTCACGTACAAATTTTTGTGAATTATACAAAATGAGGGCTTCACGGTGGAAGAGGGGTTAGTGCGTCTGCCTCACAATACGAAGGTCCTGCAGTCTTGGGTTCAATCCCAGGCTCGGGATCTTTCTGTGTGGAGTTTGCATGTTCTCCCCGTGAATGCGTGGGTTCCCTCCGGGTACTCCGGCTTCCTCCCACTTCCAAAGACATGCACCTGGGGATAGGTTGATTGGCAACACTAAAAATGGTCCCTAGTGTGTGAATGTGAGTGTGAATGTTGTCTGTCTATCTGTGTTGGCCCTGCGATGAGGTGGCGACTTGTCCAGGGTGTACCCCGCCTTCCGCCCGATTGCAGCTGAGATAGGCGCCAGCGCCCCCCGCGACCCCAAAAGGGAATAAGCGGTAGAAAATGGATGGATGGATGGATATGCAAAATGATTGAAATTTGGTCCCCATGAACCATATTAACTCTTTTCCACCAGGGTCCCCAGAAAGAATAATGTGAATTATAGTGAAGTGAATTATATTTATATAGCGCTTTTCTCAAGTGACTCAAAGCGCTTTACATAGAGACACCCAATATCTAAGTTACATTTAAACCAGTGTGGGTGGCACTGGGAACAGGTGGGTAAAGTGTCTTGCCCAAGGACACAACGGCAGTAACTAGGATGGCACAAGCGGGAATCGAACCTGCAACCCTCAAGTTGCTGGCACGGCCACTCTACCAACCGAGCTATGCCGCCCCACATTACTTCATCAATCCAGAGATTTAAAGACGTGTATGAGCTAACTGGGCCGTGGCTATTTTACCTCATTTTTTTAAGCCTCCACAACCTGTAGAAAGGGTGGTCCCCACAAGTCATGAACAAAAACTTGGTCCCCATTCCAAATGATAACCTGTGTGTGTGTGTGTGTGCATGTGTGTGTGTGTGTGTGTGTGTCGAGCCCTCATGTGGACTTGATAAGTTCCACTGACATTCTGTTTTCTCTTGGCGGTTGGCGAGTGTTCCAGTCTGGGTCCGCTGTGTGTTTCTCATTGGCTGCCGAGCTGTAGATGATTAGAGCAGAGTCCATCCATGAAATCTCCCCATTTTTTTTTATTTTTTTTTTTTCTTGCTTCCCCATGGCAAATGGAGGATGTGTGCGCGCGACATCACAAGCATGACAGACACGTGTTGTTGTAGCTGAATATTTCACCGTTGGAATAACACCAAGTCGGGAGAGAGTTGGATGTGTAGATGATGACTGGGCTGCGACTTGGAAATGAGATAATGCGGCTTGATGACTTCTTTCCTGAAGCCCATGTGAATACACAGAGAAAAGGAAAACAAGTGACATGCGGCCCCAGTTATTTTTATTTTTATTTTTTTTCGTAAGTGCAGATCTACAGAGATGCTTGTCACTGAGTTATGCAGCATTCTGCATAACTTGTTTTGTGATGTGCAATGTCTAGTGTTTAAATGTACGGCAGTTAAAATTAATTTCTCCAACGGGGACCAATAAATCTGAATCTAAATAAGGCGCATTAAAAGGGTCGTATTATTTTATTTTATTTCTAAATGTAAAACACGTCCTTGTGGTCTACATAACATGTAATGGTGGTTCTTTGGTCAAAATGTTGCATAGATTATGTTTTACCGAAGCAGATTTCTGACAGTCGCTTCCGAATGCGCCGTTTTGTGGGCGGTCTTATTTACGTGGCTCCACCTCCAGTTACGGTGTAGCGTGCAAGGACGGGAGTGGAAGAAGTGTCAAAAAAGGAGCTAACTATTTCAATGACATTCAGACCTTACGTGGAAAAAACGTCCGACCGGAACTTCAATAACTAAAGTTCCTTGGGTGAATAATGCAAACTCACAACACCGGTATATTTTAGTGCTTTCATTGCGAGTTTACTGACTGATATAAGTATCAATCAATCAATCAATCAATTAAAGAATCAATGTTTACTCAAATTTACACTAAATCACGAGTGTCTCAAAGAGCTGCAAAAGCCACCACAACATCCTCGGCTCAGATCCCACATCAGGGCAAGAAAAAACTCAACCCAGATGTGGGGGGAAAAGAAGAATCTTATCAACTATGTCGTCACCACGGACTACAAAGGCGGACGTGCGCAATTTTTAAGGATTCATGCAGATCCCAAATACAGATCTTTTGCATAATATTGCCAAACAAAACGCCAGGTAATGTCTTAACCTTATACACACACCATAATAGTACTCGGTTGTTGAAGCACATCAAACGGTGCAGCTGTCGTCCAGACGGACTACAAAGGCGGACGTGCGCAATTTTTAAGGATTTATGCAGATCCCAAATACAGATCTTTTGCATAATATTGCCAAACAAAACGCCAGATAATGTCTTAACCTTATACACACACCATCATAATACTCGTTTGTTGAAGCACATCAAACGGTGCAGCTGTCGTCATGACGGACTACAAAGGCGGACGTGCGCAATTTTTAAGGATTTATGCAGATCCCAAATACAGATCTTTTGCATAATATTGCCAAACAAAACGCCAGATAATGTCTTAACCTTATACACACACCATCATAATACTCGTTTGTTGAAGCACATCAAACGGTGCAGCTGTCGTCATGACGGACTACAAAGGCGGACGTGCGCAATTTTTAAGGATTTATGCAAATCCCAAATACAGATCTTTTGCATAATATTGCCAAACAAAACGCCAGATAATGTCTTAACCTTATACACACACCATAATAATACTCGTTTGTTGAAGCACATCAAACGGTGCAGCTGTCGTCACGACGGACTACAATGGCGGACATGCGCAATTTTTAAGGATTTATGCAGATCCCAAATACAGATCTTTTGCATAATATTGCCAAACAAAACGCCAGGTAATGTCTTAACCTTATACACACACCATCATAATACTCGTTTGTTGAAGCACATCAAACGGTGCAGCTGTCGTCATGACGGACTACAAAGGCGGACGTGCGCAATTTTTAAGGATTTATGCAGATCCCAAATACAGATCTTTTGCATAATATTGCCAAACAAAACGCCAGGTAATGTCTTAACCTTATACACACACCATCATAATACTCGTTTGTTGAAGCACATCAAACGGTGCAGCTGTCGTCACGACGGACTACAAAGGCGGACTTGCGCAATTTTTAAGGATTTATGCAGATCCCAAATACAGATCTTTTGCATAATATTGCCAAACAAAACGCCAGGTAATGTCTTAACCTTATACACACACCATCATAATACTCGTTTGTTGAAGCACATCAAACGGTGCAGCTGTCGTCATGACGGACTACAAAGGCGGACGTGCGCAATTTTTAAGGATTTATGCAGATCCCAAATACAGATCTTTTGCATAATATTGCCAAACAAAACGCCAGGTAATGTCTTAACCTTATACACACACCATCATAATACTCGTTTGTTGAAGCACATCAAACGGTGCAGCTGTCGTCACGACGGACTACAAAGGCGGACTTGCGCAATTTTTAAGGATTTATGCAGATCCCAAATACAGATCTTTTGCATAATATTGCCAAACAAAACGCCAGGTAATGTCTTAACCTTATACACACACCATAATAATACTCGGTTGTTGAAGCACATCAAACGGTGCAGCTGTCGTCATGACGGACTACAAAGGCGGCCGTGCGCAATTTTTAAGGATTTATGCAGATCCCAAATACAGATCTTTTGCATAATATTGCCAAACAAAATGCCAGGTAATGTCTTAACCTTATACACACACCATAATAATACTCGTTTGTTGAAGCACATCAAACGGTGCAGCTGTCGTCATGACGGACTACAAAGGCGGACTTGCGCAATTTTTAAGGATTTATGCAGATCCCAAATACAGATCTTTTGCATAATATTGCCAAACAAAACGCCAGATAATGTCTTAACCTTATACACACACCATCATAATACTCGTTTGTTGAAGCACATCAAACGGTGCAGCTGTCGTCATGACGGACTACAAAGGCGGACTTGCGCAATTTTTAAGGATTTATGCAGATCCCAAATACAGATCTTTTGCATAATATTGCCAAACAAAACGCCAGATAATGTCTTAACCTTATACACACACCATAATAATACTCGTTTGTTGAAGCACATCAAACGGTGCAGCTGTCGTCATGACGGACTACAAAGGCGAACGTGCGCAATTGTTAAGGATTTATGCAGATCCCAAATACAGATCTTTTGCATAATATTGCCAAACAAAACGCCAGATAATGTCTTAACCTTATACACACACCATCATAATACTCGTTTGTTGAAGCACATCAAACGGTGCAGCTGTCGTCACGACGGACTACAAAGGCGGACGTGCGCAATTTTTAAGGATTTGTGCAGATCCCAAATACAGATCTTTTGCATAATATTGCCAAACAAAACGCCAGGTAATGTCTCAACCTTATACACACACCATAATGATACTCGGTTGTTGAAGCACATCAAACGGTGCAGTTGTCGTCACGACGGACTACAAAGGCGGACCTGCGCAATTTTTAAGGATTTATGCAGATCCCAAATACAGATCTTTTGCATAATATTGCCAAACAAAACGCCAGGTAATGTCTTAACCTTATACACACACCATAATAATACTCGTTGGTTGAAGCACATCAAACGGTGCAGCTGTCGTCACGACGGACTACAAAGGCGGACTTGCGCAATTTTTAAGGATTTATGCAGATCCCAAATACAGATCTTTTGCATAATATTGCCAAACAAAACGCCAGATAATGTCTTAACCTTATACACACACCATCATAATACTCGTTTGTTGAAGCACATCAAACGGTGCAGCTGTCGTCACGACGGACTACAAAGGCGGACGTGCGCAATTTTTAAGGATTTATGCAGATCCCAAATACAGATCTTTTGCATAATATTGCCAAACAAAACGCCAGATAATGTCTTAACCTTATACACACACCATCATAATACTCGTTTGTTGAAGCACATCAAACGGTGCGGCCTACACTTGTCTCTTATGTTTGACTGCCATCTACTGGTCACACTTATCATTACACCATGTAACAAATAAAATTGCTTCGATGTGGGTAAGCTCAACCACACCTATTCCTTACATTAGGCACACCGGGTTATTAGGCGCACTGTCGAGTTTTGAGGGGGAAAAAAGGATTTTAAGTGCGCCTTATAGTCCGGAAAATACGGGTATATTTCGACCTCAGCTCTGCGGTGTTAATGCTATTTGCACAACATGTGGACGACCTAAACCTGGAGACAGAAAGAAGACAAATCTAGGATGAGATGAGAGATTGTCTTGACCACACACACACACACACACACACACACACACACACACACACACACACACACACAAAAAAACACTTATTCACTCTCTCTGGGCCACACACACACACACACCTGTGTTTTGGATCGCACCCAAAAGCCCCGCAGCGTGAATCCTCACCTTTTTCTCCGTTACCCCACCCCCTTCCCCTCCCAACACCTCCACATTTCTACTTTTTCATGTGCTTGACACTCTAGCTTTATTCCCGGTGCCTCGGCCCAACTAGATGTCTGCACGTCTTGTTGTTGTGTGAACTTTTACCAAATGGTTCTTTATACACTCAAAGCTGAGATACTGCAGTGTTAAGTGAAGCGTTAATATCTGCTATTTATTTAGTTCTCTTCTTTCTTCTTTTATAATTGCTTAATTCGCGTCTGCGGTTGGCTGCCTCCTCTATCGCCTCGTTCTTCACCGACAAAGCTAACACTTCCTTGCCAGGTCGGGTAATGCCGTCATTAAAGCTTCACCTTTTTTTTTTTACTATCTAAAGTACAAACCCTGTTTCCATATGATTTGGGAAATTGTGTTGGATGTAAATATAAACAGAATACAATGATTTGTAAATCCTTTTCAACCCATATTCAGTTGAATGCACTACAAAGACAACATATTTGATGTTCAAACTCATAAACTTTATTTTTTTTTGCAAATAATAATTAACTTAGAATTTCATGGCTGCAACATGTGCCAAAGTAGTTGGGAAAGGGCATGTTCACCACTGTATTACGTCACCTTTTCTTTTAACAACACTTAATAAACGTTTGGGAACTGAGGAAACTAATTGTTGAAGCTTTGAAAGTGGAATTCTTTCCCATTCTTGTTTTATGTAGCGCTTCAGTCGTTCAACAGTCGTATTTTACGCTTCATAATACACCACACATTCTCGATGGGAGACAGGTCTGGACTGCAGGTGGGCCAGGAAAGTACCTACATCTTTTTTTTACAAAGCCCCGCTGTTGTAACACTTGTCTTGCGGAAATAAGCAGGGGCGTCCATGATAACGTTGCTTGGATGGCAACATATGTTGCTCCAAAACCTGTATGGACCTTTCAGCATTAATGGTGCCTTCACAGATGTGTAAGTTACCCATGCCTTGGGCACTAATACACCCCCATACCATCACACATGCTGGCTTTTCAACTTTGCGCCTATAACAATCCGGATGGTTATTTTCCTCTTTGTTCTGGAGGACACCACGTCCTCTGTTTCCAAATATAATTTGAAATATGGACTCGTCAGACCACAGACCACCTTTCCACTTTGCATCAGTCCATCTCAGGTGAGCTCGGGTCCAGCCAAGCCGGCGGCGTTTCAGGATATTGTTAATAAATGGGTTTTGCTTTGCATAGTAGAGTTTTAACTTGCACTTACAGATGTAGCGACCAACTGTAGTTACTGACAGTGAAGTGTTCCTCAGCCCATGTGGTGATATCCTTTACACACTGATGTCGGTTTTTTGATGCAGGGATCAAAAGTCCCTAATATCATCACTTACGTGCAGTGATTTCTCCAGATTCTCTGAACTTTTTGATGATTTTACGGACCGTAGATGGTAAAATCCCTAAGTTCCTTGCAATAGCTCGTTGAGGAATGTTGTTCTAAAACTGTTTGACAATTTGCTTACAAAATGGTGACCCTCACCCCATCCTTGCCGGCTGGAATAAACACACGCTGAGAAACAGCTCCGTGCCTGCCTACTTTGTGGGTTTTAGATAAGCCTATGGATAACAGAGACTGATTGATTGATTGATTGAAACTTTTATTAGTAGATTGCATAGTACAGTACATATTCCGCACAATTGACCACTAAATGGTAACACCCCAATAAGTTTTTCATCTTGTTTAAGTCGGGGTCCACAATAATCAATTCATGGTAATTCATGGAAATATATAATAGTCTCCTTTTCAGGTGAGAGAGGATGCCTTTAAGGCACGCCCCCAATATTGTTGTCCGGGTTGAAATCGGGAGAAATTCAGGAGATTGGTTGCCCCGGGAGATTTTCGGTAGGGGCACCGAAATTCAAGAGTCTCCCAGGAAAATCAGGAGGGTTGGCAAGTATGGCATATGTCAGCAGCTAATTAGGAGCCTTTGTTTGCTTACTCACTAATATAAGACAAGTTATCTTGTATGTTCACTATTTTATTCAAGGACAAACTTGCAATAATAACGAAAAAATAAATTTTAATTCGATTCGGGCGGGTGGTGGTTGAACCATCCGGAGACATTTGATATACATGGTTCTGGGTTCGGTATCCTTTGCCATTCAAAGAGCCGTTTAACACCCGTGTCATAAAGCGAAGAAGACAATAGGAGACGCTATTATTCTCTTGAATGACTCCCGGCAGTCACCCAGATATTAATTATTAGTGCGTGCTATGAAGCCATTGGCTTTGTCGCCTTCTACATCACACACGATCTGCTTGTCGGTCCAGCATCATGTTGTGTGTGGCTTCCGCGTCAACACGCACACGACTGCAAGGCATACTGGGTGACACAGAGTACACTAATGGTTGTGATATAAACAATTTTAACACTCTTAGTAATATGCGCCACGCTGTGAAGCCACACCAATTAAGAACGACAAACACATTTCGGGAGAACATCCTCCCAGTAACACAACATAAACGCAACACAACAAATACCCATAATCCTTTGTATTCATGACACATCCTGACTATTTTATACACCCCGTGCGTCGGTAAGGTGGGCGGGGTTGGGGGCGCGGGGGTGTAAAATATATTCAGGAATTTTCATGAATACAAAGGATTATGGGTATTAGTTGTGTTGCGTTTATGTTGTGTTACTTTGAGGATGTTCTCCCGAAATGTGTTTGTCAATCTTGTTTGGTGTGGCTTCATAGCGTAAAGTTGTTTATATCACAACCATCAGTGTACTCTGTATCACCCAGTATGCCTTTCAATCTCGTACGTGTGATCGCGGAAGCCGCACACAACATGTTGCTGGACCAACAATCGGTTCGTACATGTTGTTGAAGGTGTCTAAAGCAATGGCTTCACAGCACGGCCACATTTTTGTCATCAGGATGAACATTATTGAATACTCGCGAGAACGTTAGCGGCTCCAATTGACTTCATTACTCTGTGAAACCGTTTTAAATAGCTCTGTGAGTGGTAAAGGTGGCCAACCTCTGATGTAGTTCGGCGGGCGGGTACGGTCCCGATATAAAGTTGGTTCGGGTGGGTGACGATTTTAGTGACGCGGATGCGGATGATATAATTGTCTATCCGCTCATCTCTAGTGCCTACGCACGGCAGGCTAAGCTAAAACTTAGCAATGGAGTCTGAAAGTCCAAAGTAACGTGCCGAGCGCACGAGAAGCTAAGACGTAACTTAGCACAAGTATTTTCAATGCAGAATGACCAACGTGAGTATTGCATGAAGCAAACAAGGAACCAAGAACGAACTAAGGTCGAAGGCAGGCTTAAATACTAAAGTAACAATCAAAAACACAGGTGCGTGACGAAAGCAGAGCAGGTGGAACAAACAAGAAAACATGGTAACCGAACAAACAAGGAAGTGCACAGACTAGGGATCGGAAGAGTCCAAAAATAATCAGAAAAGACACAAAAAGGACTCAAGAACATTACTCTGTGAAACTGTTTTAAATAGCTCTGTGAGTGGTAAAGTATGCCAACCTCTGAAGTAGTTCAGCGGGCGGTTGGCGGGCGGGTACGGTCCCGATATAAAGTTGGTTCGGGTTGGTGACGATTTTGGTGACGCGGATGATATAATTGTCTATCCGCGCATCTCTAGTGCCTACACACGGTAGGCTAAGCTAAAACTTAGCAATGGCGTCTGAAAGTCCAAAGTAACGTGCCGAGCGCACGAGAAGCTAAGACGTAACTTAGCACAAGTATTTTCAAGGCAGAATAACCAACATAAGTATTGCATGAAGCAAACAACGAACCAAGAACGAACTGAGGTCGAAGGCAGGCTTAAATACTAAAGTAACAATCAAAACACAGGTGCGTGACAAAAGCAGAGCAGGTGGAACAAATAAGAAAACATGGTAACCGAACAAACAAGGAAGTGCACAGACTAGGGATCGGAAGAGTCCAAAAATAATCAGAAAATACACACAAAAAGGACTCAAGAACAAAAACTATGTATGATCGGGGAGGCGGATCATGACAACCAGTGTGTTGGCGAGGGCACTTATCGTGCAATCAAGCCTTGAAATGAAGAAAACACACCATTGAACGCGTTCAAATCGGCCGTTTTGCGTAGTATGAAATGTAATCATAGTCATCTCCGATTGAAGACACAAATTCGTGTTTAAGTAAGCCCTTCCAGCAAAAGCTACAAAGCAACCGACAGAGCGATTGTAGTGACGGGCCAGTGAAATGGGAGAAGTTGAGAAAGCAGCTACAAGACGACTCGGAGCCAAGGCTGCACTATTTTGGACAAAGTAAAGCGTTCTTGTTGAAATATTTCCATCCAGCACTTTCAGGTTGTTTTCCCAAATCCAAGTATATCATCCACCATATGCACGGCAGCAGTGAAGCCCCCCCCCCCATAAAGCCACCTGCGGAGTACATTTTTTTCCCCCCTCCAGTGAAAAAAAAAACGGCTTCTTTCCTCGCTTATGTGTTTGGAATAAAAATACTCTCGTTTTATTGTTTTATAGCTGCTACCATATGGACCCGAATATTTGACGACCTTTCTTTGGCAAGACCTCCTTTTGGACGAATATCAAATAAAAGACAAAATGACACGTCTTTTTACATTATGAAGCGTAAAATACGACAGCGGAGACCCCGGACTGTTGAAGGACTGAAGCTCTACATAAAACAAGAACGGGAAAGAATTCCGCTTTCAAAGCTTCAACATTTAGTTTCCTCAGTTCCCAAACGTTTATTGAGTGTTGTTAAAAGAAAAGGTGATGTAACACAGTGGTGAACATGCCCTTTCCCAACTACTTTGGCACGTGTTGCTGGCATCAAATTCTAAGTTAATTATTATTTGCAAAAAAAAAAAAAAAGTTTATGAGTTTGAACATCAAATACCTTGTCTTTGTAGTGCATTCAACTGAATATGGGTTGAAAAGTATTTGCAAATCATTGTATTCTGTTTATATTTACATCTAACAAAATGTCCCAACTCATGTGGAAACGGGGTTTGTAGAGTCAGTAAAACACGTTTGCTATCATTTCTTCTTCGGTCCGTGGTCAACAAAATGAACAAACAGTTTTACTTTAACAAACAGTTGTACATTCAGAAAATGTTGCAAACGGAAAGGGTTTAGGCCTGTGGTTCTTAACCTGGGTTCGATCGAAGCCTAGGGGTTCGGTGAGTCGCTCTCAGAAGGTCAAGACGCACCCGACTCATCGTGTAAATAAAAACTTCTCCCTATCACCGTGTTATGGATGCCCCCAAACAAAATTCCCTTTAATTTTCCGTCTGATTTGCAGGTCGAATAATTCCGTATAAGTTATCACACAACTCTTATGCTTCAAGGCCGTTGCTATAGTTATCATCAATTGTGCTGAAGTTGTATTTTTCTATCCGTGCAAAGGCACACAACTCGTGTCAGCAGTTTGTTTCCAGACCCTGCCTGCTGACAGCCAAGGACGGACATCGAGTACCTCAAGGCGTAAAAAAACAGAGACAGTGCGAAGTCACGAGTGTCACCACATTTCCATTCGGAATAATCACGTATTGTGTCTGCTGGGGCTGCTTGCATTACTCCTCCATTCAGAAGCAGCCTCTGTGATGTTAACTGGGGACCTAGTTAGACCTTGGCGGTTTAGCTCGGTTGGTAGAGTGGCCGTGCCAGCAACTTGAGGGTTGCAGGTTCGATTCCCGCTTCCGCCATCTTAGTCACTGCCGTTGTGTCCTTGGGCAAGACACTTTACCCACCTGCTCCCAGTGCCACCCACACTGGTTTGAATGTAACTTAGATATTGGGTTTCACTATGTAAAGCGCTTTGAGTCACTAGAGAAAAAGCGCTATATAAATATAATTCACTTCACTTCACTTCACCACATTTCCATTCGGAATAATCACGTATTGTGTCTACTGGGGCTGCTTGCATTACTCCTCCATTCAGAAGCAGCCTCTGTGATGTTAACTAGGGACCTCCCAGATAAATAGAGGAGCACGTGGGACTGTACCTTAGAGCAGTGGTCCCCAACCTTTTTGTATCTGCAGAACGATCAACGCTTAATAATTTGTCCTTTTTTTTTTTTTTTTTTCTCTGTCATGAAAAAGGGACGTTTTTTTCATGAAAAAGGGAGTTTTTTGTGGTTGGTGCACTAATTGTAAGTGTATATTGTGTTTTTTTATGTTGATTTAATAACATTAATTTATTTTTTTTTAAAATAAAAATGAATAAAAAATTCTTCTGCGACCCGGTACCAATTGGGCCACGGCCTGGTGGTTGGGGACCACTGCCCTAGAGCGTACGGTGAAACTGGAACTGAGTGTACAGCCCTATACGTCTCTCCTCATGTGTAAAATTTAACTGCTTGATTCCTTCTTCTTGTCTTGTTTAATTGATTGATTGATTGATTGATTGATTGATTGATTGATTGATTGCAATTTTTATTAGTAGATTGCACAGTTCAGTACATATTCCGTACAATTGACCACTAAATAGTAACACCCCAATAAGTTTTTCAACTTGTTTAAGTCGGGGTCCACGTAAATCAATTGTGTAATAGATAGTTGGACTCTCACTATTACGTTGGATCCACTATGGACTGGACTTCCACAATATCATATTAGACCCGCTCAACATCCATTGCTTTCGATCTCCCCTAGAGGGAGGGGGGGGGGGGGGGGGGGGTAATTATATACATATATACTACAGTGGGGCAAAAAAGTATTTAGTCAGCCACCGATTGTGCAAGTTCTCCCACTTAAAATGATGACAGAGGTCTGTAATTTTCATCATAGGTACACTTCAACTGTGAGAGACAGAATGTGGAAAAAAAAATCTAGGAATTTTAAATAATTTATTTGTAAATTATGGTGGAAAATAAGTATTTGGTCAACCATTCAAAGCTCTCACTGATGCAAGGAGGTTTTGGCTCAAAATCTCATGATACATGGCCCCATTCATTCTTTCCTTAACACGGATCAATCGTCCTGTCCCCTTAGCAGAAAAACAGCCCCAAAGCATGATGTTTCCACCCCCATGCTTCACAGTAGGTATGGTGTTCTTGGGATGCAACTCAGTATTCTTCTTCCTCCAAACACGACGAAATGGATTGACATTAACACGTACTAAAGCACTGGATATTGGTGCCAGTATCAATTCCTACGTAAATATGAAAGGTACCTATCCCTAGTGATCAGCGTTATCCTGAAATTTGCACAGTACTCTAACTGTTATGATCCGCTGCCCAGATCATATTATGTTTAGGTGTTTGAGTCTTTTTGTATTATGTTCTGTTAGTTTTGGACTCCTTTATTTCCTGTTTGCACTTCCTTGTTTATTTTGTCACCATAACTACGTATTATGTTCACTTGCCACTTGTTCCAGACGCACACCCGTTTTTGTAATCACTGTCGTTATTTAATCCCGCCTTCTCCCGTCGTTCTGTCTGGCTTCGTAGTTTGTGTTCTCACAACAAGTACCGACTTTAGTTCCCAGTTCTGTACTCGCTAGCTTCCACGCTAAGCCTTTTGTCTTTTAGCTCTCATGCTAGCACTTTTGTTTTACATCCTGTGCTTTTAGCAAGTTTTTCTTTGTCATAGTCTGATTTATTTTTAAATGAATCATTTGTTCTTACCTTTACGCTGTGTCCGAAGCCCGACTGCATCCCGGTCGTTACTCTAACTCCACCTCGGTCGTTTTCAAACTTCCAAACCACTTTTGACACACTTTATTTTTTCACGTACTAATGTTTGAGAGTGACAGGGGATAAGCTCTGACTCGCTTGGGTTGAAGTTCCATCCATCCATCCATCTTCTTCCGCTAATCCGAGGTCGGGTCGCGGGGGCAGCAGCCTAAGCAGGGAAACCCAGACTTCCCTCTCCCCAGCCACTTCGTCTAGCTCTTCCCGGGGGATCCCCAGGCGTTCCCAGGCCAGCCGGGAGACATAGTCTTCCCAACGTGTCCTGGGTCTTCCCCGTGGCCTCCTACCGGTTGGACGTGCCCTAAACACCTCCACTAGGGAGGCGTTCGGGTGGCATCCTGACCAGATGCCCGAACCACCTCATCTGGCTCCTCTTGATGTGGAGGAGCAGCGGCTTTACTTTGAGTTCCTCCCGGATGGCAGAGCTTCTCACCCTATCTCTAAGGGAGAGCCCCAAACTCATTTCGGCCGCTTGTACCCGTGATCTTATCCTTTCGGTCATGACCCAAAGCTCATGACCATAGGTGAGGATGGGAACGTAGATCGACCAGTAAATTGAGAGCTTTGCCTTCCGGCTCAGCTCCTTCTTCACCACAACGGATCGGTACAACGTCCGCATTACTGAAGACGCCGCACCGATCCGCCTGTCGATCTCACGATCCACTCTTCCCTCACTCGTGAACAAGACTCCTAGGTACTTGAACTCCTCCACTTGGGGCAGGGTCTCCTCCCCAACCCGGAGATGGCATTCCACGCTTTTCCGGGCGAGAACCATGGACTCGGACTTGGAGTTGCTGATTCTCTCTAAGTTGTTTAATATAAGACTTTTGTTTCCCCCCGCGGTCCTATTTGGGTCTCATGTCTACGTGTAGTTGAAAACACTTAAAACCATCCATCAACACACGGGATCAGTCCATCAAATATTTTTGAACGTCATTGTTAACCGAGCGTGGAGACGGAGGGTTATGAAATCTTAAATATTCGAAGGATGGGATTGTTTGCCTTGGCAATGTTTCGTTTTTATGATGTTTTCATTTAAAGCTCGGATATGCATTATATACCGTACGCGGTCACAGACTCCCACACTGTACAGCCGGGAGCTCTGAGGATTTCCACTGGAAAAGACTGACCCATTTGTCTTTTCGGCTGTCAGAAATAACAACTCATTCTTCCCTCGCAACCTGAAATAATGACGCTCACTGCTCGTCGCTTTCTCACGGCCTTTGTGTCCTTCAGTGCTGTTCGTAGCAACGCTTTCGACACGTACCACTGGAAATGCACGTGTGCAGCTTAAGTTGTTCAACAGTTTTGGTATTTAAGGCTTCATAATGCGTCACATATTATTAATGGGAGACAGGTCTGGACTACAGGCAGGCCAGTCTAGTACAAACCCCGTTTCCATATGAGTTGGGAAATTGTGTTAGATGTAAATATAAACGGAATACAATGATTTGCAAATCCTTTTCAACCCATATTCAGTTGAATATGCTACAAAGACAACATATTTGATGTTGAAACTCATAAATTTTAACTTAGAATTTCATGGCTGCAACACGTGCCAAAGTAGTTGGGAAAGGGCATGTTCACCACTGTGTTACATCATCTTTTCTTTTAACAACACTCAATAAACGTTTGGGAACTGAGGAAACTAATTGTTGAAGCTTTGAAAGTGGAATTCTTTCTTATTCTTGTTTTATGTAGAGCTTCAGTCGTTCAACAGTCCGGGGTCTCTGCTGTCGTATTTTACGCTTCATAATGCGCCACACATTTTCGATGGGAGACAGGTCTGGACTGCAGGCGGGCCAGGAAAGTACCCGCACTCTTTTACTACGAAGCAACGCTGTTGTAACACGTGGCTTGGCTTTGTCTTGCTGAAATAAGCAGGGGCGTCCATGATAACGTTGCTTGGATGACAACAAATCAATCAATCAATGTTTATTTGTTCAGCCCTAAATCACAAATGTCTCAAAGGACTGTACAAACCATTACGACTACGACATCCTTGGAAGAACCCACATAAGGGCAAGGAAAACTCACACCCAGTGGGCAAGGAGAATTCACACCCAGTGGGACGCCAGTGACAATGAGGACTATGAGACAGTCCTGGGGGGGGGGGGTTGTTCCAAAACCTGTATGGACCTTTCAGCATTAATGGTGCCTTCACAGATGTGTAAGTTACCCATGCCTTGGGAACTAATACACCCCCATACCATCACAGATGCTGGCTTTTGAACTTTGCCCCTATAACAATCCGGATGGTTATTTTCCTCCATGTTCCGGAGGACACCACGTCCACAGTTTCCAAATATAATTTGAAATGTGGACTCGTCAGACCACAGAACACTTTTCCACTTTGCATCAGTCCATCTTAGATGAGCTCAGGCCCAGCGAAGCCGGCGGCGTTCCTTGGTTTTGTTGATCCATGGGTTTTGCTTTGCATAATAGAGTTTTAACTTGCACTTACAGATGTAGCAACCGACTGTAGTTACTGACGGTGGTTTTCTGAAGTGTTCCTGAGCCCATGTGGTGATATCCTTTACACACTGAAGTCGGTTTTTGATGCAGTACTGCCTGAGGGATCAACGGTCCTTAATACCATCGCTTATGTGCAGTGATTTCTCCAGATTCTCTGAACATTTTGATGATTTTACGGACCGTAGATGGTAAAATCCCTAAATTCCTTGCAATAGCTCGTTGAGAAATGGTGTTCTAAAACTGTTCGACAATTTGCTTACAAAGTGGTGACCCTCACCCCATCCTTGTTTGTGAATTACTTAGCATTTCATGGAAGCTGCTTTTATACCCAATCATGGCACCCACCTGTTCCCAATTAGCCTGCACACCTGTGGGATGTTCCATATAAGTATTTAATGAGAATTCCTCAACTTTATCAGTATTTATTGCCACCTTTCCCAACTTCTTTGTCACGTGTTGCTGGCATCAAATTCTAAAGTTAATGATTATTTGCAAAAAAAAAAATGTTTATCAGTTTGAACATCAAATATGTTGTCTTTGTAGCATATTCAACTGAATATGAGTTGAAAAGGATTTGCAAATCATTGTATTCCGTTTATATTTACATCAAACACAATTTCCCAACTCATATGGAAACGGGGTTTGTACAAAAAAACAAACTATGAGGCCAGACCAAGTGAGGCCAGGGCAAGGACTAAGTAGTCATTTTGATTAGTACCCGGGCAAAAGGTGCGCGTCCCGAACACAAATCAGAGGCAGGTGAATGTAATTTGCCGTCATGGCAACTGAGACACACAAACTCAAAAACTTTGATCCGGGCAGCGGATCATAACACTTTTTTACCGTACTTTGATAGCAAGTTTGATTTATCCTCATTTTTATGACGTCGTCGGGGGACCTCTGGCAGATTTAAAGACCTACTGAAACCCACTACTAGCGACCACGCAGTCTGATAGTTTATATATCAATGATGAAATATTAACATTGCAACACATGCCAATACGGCCGCTTTAGTTTACTAAATTGCAATTTTAAATTTCCCGCGAAGTGTCCTGTTCAAAACGTTGTGGTATGATGACGCGTATGATGTCATGGGTTGTAGCGGATGTGTTCTCCCAGCACCACTCACGGCTATAAGTAGTCTGCTTTAATCACATAATTACACAATATTCTGGACATCTGTGTTGCTGAGTCTTTTGCAATTTGTTCAATTAATAATGGAGACGTCAAAGAAGAAAGATGTAGGAGGGAAGCGGTGTATTGCGGCCGGCTGTAGCTACACAAACACAGCCAGTGTTTCTTTGTTTGTTGTGAAGCTTTAATATGGAACAGAGCGGTCAAGCGAACATGGTTCCCGACCACATGCCAACCGGCACGTTTCAGTGAGAAAATGGTGGTATTAAGTCAGCTCTTACCGTAGACATAAGCGGAGCTTGCGTCGTTCCTCGTGCACCTGTCAAAGAGGCAGATGCGTGGCTTCCCTCAGAGACACTGGCGGTCACCACACCTTTGGCCACACCCCTCCGACTTTCAGGTACGACAGTATAATCTCACTGTAACACTAGTAACACAATAAGCAGATAAGGGATTTTCCAGAATTATCCTAGTAAATGTGTCTAATAACATCTGAATCGCTCCCACTGCCCTCTCTCTTTTTTTTTTTTTTTTCCTAGTCCTTCACTCTCACTTTCCTCATCCATGAATCTTTCATCCTCGCCCAAATTAATGGGGAAATCGTCGCTTTCTCGGTCCGAATCGCTCTCGCTGCTGGTGGCCATGATTGTAAACAATGTGAGGATGTGACGTCACGCGCACATCGTCCGCTACTTCCGGTACAGGCATGGCTTTTTTATTAGCGACCAAAAGTTGCGAACTTTATCGTGGATGTTCTCTACTAAAACCTTTCAGCAAAAATATGGCAATATCGTGAAATGATCAAGTATGACACATAGAATATCCCCGTTTAAATAAGAAAATCTCATTTCAGTAGGCCTTTAAATGAAAGAAAAATAAAATGTAGTCTTTACAAAACCCCCTAGTGCTTGTGGCCCTAAACAACCCTCAACATCTTTCACATCCTGGCTTTGAGCGACTCGTATCGACTTGAATTTCTCTGCCACAGCTAACTGACAGTTGGCTGGGTCTGGTGGAGGCGTTGGATGCCAAGTCACAGCTTCACTCTTAGACAAGCACCTCAAAAGTCAACATTACCTCAATGAAACCTGTAATCACCACAGCCGTAATGACAATTGCACTCAGCGGAGTGTAGACCTACGCCAAAGCCAAACAATCCACATTTGAATCAGCCCCAAATTGGAAAACTTCATAGGCTTGAATTTTGGGAATAAGAACCATGCATGCATTATGATGTGAGGAACTAAAATAGAATAGAAAGTACTTTATTGATCCCTGGGGGAAATTCAGCTAGGCAACTAGGTACACTATCAATAAAATGCCTCACCTTGCAATGTTGACTAAGGTGAAACCGTTTTTATTGTGATCCACACCAACCTTTCAAATGTATGCAAATATAAAAAACTAGTGTTCAATCAATCAATCAATGTTTACTTATATAGCCCTAAATCACTAGTGTCTCAAAGGGCTGCACAAACCACTACGACATCCTCGGTAGGCCCACATAAGGGCAAGGAAAACTCACACCCAGTGGGACGTCGGTGACAATGATGACTATGAGAACCTTGGAGAGGAGGAAAGCAATGGATGTCGAGCGGGTCTAACATGATACTGTGAAAGTTCAATCCATAATGAATCCAACACAGTCGCGAGAGTCCAGTCCAAAGCGGATCCAACACAGCAGCGAGAGTCCCGTTCACAGCGGAGCCAGCAGGAAACCATCCCAAGCGGAGGCGGATCAGCAGCGCAGATATGTCCCCAGCCGATACACAGGCGAGCAGAACATGGCCACCGGATCGGACCGGACCCCCTCCACAAGGGAGAGTGGGACATAGGAGAAAAAGAAAAGAAACGGCAGATCAACTGGTCTAAAAGGGGAGTCTATTTAAAGGCTAGAGTATACAAATGAGTTTTAAGGTGAGACTTAAATGCTTCTACTGAGGTGGCATCTCGAACTTTTACCGGGAGGGCATTCCAGAGTACTGGAGCCCGAACGGAAAACGCTCTATAGCCCGCAGACTTTTTTTGGGCTTTGGGAATCACTAATAAGCCGGAGTCCTTTGAACGCAGATTTCTTGCCGGGACATATGGTACAATACAATCGGCAAGATAGGCTGGAGCTAGACCGTGTAGTATTTTATACGTAAGTAGTAAAACCTTAAAGTCACATCTTAAGTGCACAGGAAGCCAGTGCAGGTGAGCCAGTACAGGCGTAATGTGATCAAAGTTTCTTGTTCTTGTCAAAAGTCTAGCAGCCGCATTTTGTACCAACTGTAATCTTTTAATGCTAGACATGGGGAGACCCGAAAATAATACGTTACAGTAATCGAGGCGAGACGTAACAAACGCATGGATAATGATCTCAGCGTCTTTAGTGGACAGAATGGAGCGAATTTTAGCGATATTACGGAGATGAAAGAAGGCCGTTTTAGTAACGCTTTTAATGTGTGACTCAAAGGAGAGAGTTGGGTCGAAGATAATACCCAGATTCTTTACCGAGTCGCCTTGTTTAATTGTTTGGCTGTCAAATGTTAGAGTTGTATTATTGAATAGAGGTCGGTGTCTAGCAGGACCGATAATCAGCATTTCCGTTTTTTTGGCGTTGAGTTGCAAAAAGTTAGCGGACATCCATTGTTTAATTTCATTAAGACACGCCTCCAGCTGGCTACAATCCGGCGTGTTGTTGCGTGGTACATACATTTTTTTACGAAATTAGAGCTCTTAATATCATTGCCATGCCGTGATAATGACTGTTGGAGACGTAGTTTCGCTGTGTCCTGCAAAATCTGACAGCGACAAGTGAAGACATGAGGACTTTGAATATGACTAACGTATGATCCTGTTACTGTCAAAGTTTGTTGTGGAAGAACCCCAAGATGCAGAGATAGAGGCAGGCATGGAGTGAGAAAACATGATTTAATACAAAATACTAGAAAAAAACAAACAGAAAAAGGGTACAAACAAAAAGCGCGCACGTGGGCGGATAACAAACAAAAAGGCTTAGCGTGGAAGCTATCAGGTATGTAGCAGGAAATAGAAGTCGTTCTTATAATAAGAAAACAAACTGGAAGCAGGGAATAAAAGACAGTAAGCTAAAAACATCTTACTAAATATAGCTTACCGCAACGCTGGAGTGTGAAACCATGATTTAATACAAAATACTAGAAAAAAAAAAAAAAAAAAAGGGTACAACCAAAAAGCGCGCACGTGGGCGGATAACAAACAAAAAGGCCTAGCGTGGAAGCTATCAGGTATTTAGCAGGAAATAGAAGTCGTACTTATAATAAGAAAACAAACTGGAAGCAGGGAATAAAAGACAGTAAGCTAAAAACATCTAACTAAATATAGCTTGCCGCAACGCTGGAGTGGGAAAACATGATTTAATATAAAATACTAGAACAAAACCAAAAAAAGGGTACAAACAAAAAGCGCGCATGTGGGCGGATAACAAACAAAATGGCTTAGCGTGGAAGCTATCAGGTATGTAGCAGGAAAAAGAAGTCGTACTTATAATAAGAAAACAAACTGGAAGCAGGGAATAAAAGACAGTAAGCTAAAAACATCTAAATATAGCTTACCGCAACGCTGGAGTGAGAAAACATGATTTAATATAAAATACTAGAAAAAAAACAAAAAAGGGTACAAACAAAAAGCGCGCACGTGGGGGGATAACAAACAAAAAGGCCTAGCGTGGAAGCTATCAGGTATGTAGCAGGAAATAGAAGTCGTACTTATAATAAGAAAACAAACTGGAAGCAGGGAATAAAAGACAGTAAGCTAAAAACATCTAACTAAATATAGCTTACCGCAACGCTGGAGTGAGAAAACATGATTTAATATAAAATACTAGAAAAAAAACAAAAAAAGGGTACAAACAAAAAGCGCGCACGTGGGCGGATAACAAACAAAAAGGCTTAGCGTGGAAGCTATCAGGTATCTAGCCGGAAATAAAAGTTGTACTTATAATAAGAAAACAAACTGGAAGCAGGGAATAAAAGACAGTAAGCTAAAAACATCTAACTAAATATAGCTTACCGCAACGCTGGAGTGAGAAAACATGATTTAATATAAAATACTAGAAAAAAAAACAAAAAAAAGGGTACAAACAAAAAGCGCGCACGTGGGTGGATAACAAACAAAAAGGCTTAGCGTGGAAGCTATCAGGTATGTAGCAGGAAATAGAAGTCGTACTTATAATAAGAAAACAAACTGGAAGCAGGGAATAAAAGACAGTAAGCTAAAAACATCTTACTAAATATAGCTTACCGCAACGCTGGAGTGAGAAAACATGATTTAACATAAAATACTAGAACAAAACCAAAAAAAGGGTACAAACAAAAAGCGCGCACGTGGGCGGATAACAAACAAAAAGGCCTAACGTGGAAGCTATCAGGTATCTGACCGGAAATAGAAGGCGTACTTATAATAAGAAAACAAACTGGAAGCAGGGAATAAAAGACAGTAAGCTAAAAACATCTAACTAAATATAGCTTACCGCAACGCTGGAGTGAGAAAACATGATTTAATACAAAATACTAGAAAAAACAACAAAAAAAAGGGTACAAACAAAAAGCGCGCACGTGGGCGGATAACAAACAAAAAGGCTTAGCGTGGAAGCTATCAGGTATGTAGCAGGAAATAGAAGTCATACTTATAATAAGAAAACAAACTGGAAGCAGGGAATTAAAGACAGTAAGCTAAAAACATCTAACTAAATATAGCTTACCGCAACGCTGCAACGACTCGACAAGATACGACACAACAGGTAGCGATGACGAGCGACAAGAAGTGACATCGACAAGACAATAAACCAGCACTGACTGGAAGACAAAGTAGGTACAAATAGGAGCGGGCTGATTGGCACCTGGCCACACCTGGTGTCAATCAGCCACAGCTGAGGGGAAACAAAGCACTCAGGGAGACAAACGGAAAGCTGAACCAAAATAAGAGTGCTAACAGGAACTAAGGACAGGAAATACTAAACACACAGAGGAAAACCTAAAACACAAACAAACTGTCAGCGGCAAGCCTGACAGTTACGACTTGGTATCGGATCGATACCCAAATGTGTGGTATCATCCAAAACTAATGTAAAGTGTCAAACAACAGAAAAATAAGTGATGATTACATTTTAACAGAAGTGTAGACAGAACATGTTAGAAGAGAAAGTAAGCAGATATTAACAGTAAATGAACAAGTAGATTAATAATTCATTTTCTACCACTTGTCCTTAATAATGTTGACAAAATAATAGAATTATAAATGACACAATATGTCACTGCATATGTTGGCAGCTAAATTAGGAGCCTTTGTTTGCTTTCTAGTAAAAGAAAAGTTGTCTTCTATGTTCACTATTTTATCTAAGGACTTAACTGCAACAAAAAAACAAATGTTTAATGTACCCTAAGATTTTTTTTTGTTAAAATATAGCAAATAATGCAATTTTTTTGTGGTCCCCTTTATTTAGTACTGAAAAGTATCGAAATAATTTTAGTACCGGTACCAAAATATTGGTATCGTTACAACAGTAGTTACAACAGACGATAACCAACTAGACAGTCTGGATGGTTCGCTTCCCCTTGGTCCGGATGACACGATGTCGAATATTTCCCAAAAAAATTTGAAATGTGGACTCGTCAGACCACAGAAAATGTTCCACTTCGCACCAGTCCATCTTAGATGATCTCGAGCTCCAAAGAAGCCGGCGGCGTTTCTGGATGTTGTTGATAAATGGCTTTGGCTTTGCATAGTAGAGCTTTAACTTGCACTTACAGATGTAGCGACCAACTGTATTTAGTGACAGTGGTTTTCTGAAGTGTTCCTGAGCCCATGTGGTGATATCCTTTAGAGGATTTTTGAGGGATCGAAAGTCACGGTCATTTAATGTTGGTTTCCGGCCATGCCGCTTACATGGAGTGATTTCTCCAGATTCTCTGAGCCTTTTGATGATATTATAGACCGTATATGTTGAAATTCCAAAATTTCTTCCAATTGCACTTTGAGAAACGTTGTTCTTAAACTGTTTGACTATTTGCTCACGCATTTGTGGACAAAGGGGTGTACCTCGCCCCATCCTTTCTTTTCAAAGACTGAGCATTTTTTGGGGAAGCTGTTTTTATACCCAATCATGGCACACACCTGTTCCCAATTAGCCTGCACACCTGCGGGATGTTCCAAATAAGTGTTTGATGAGCATTCCTCAACTTTATCAGTATTTATTGCCACCTTTCCCGACTTCTTTGTCACGTGTTGCTGGCATCAAATTCTAAAGTTAATGATTGTTTGCGCCTAGAAATTCTGTCCATAAAAGTTATGAACAGAATCGGTGACAAAGGACAGCCTTGGCGGAGTCCAACCCTCACTGGAAATGTGTTCGATTTACTGCCGGCAATGCGGACCAAGCTCTGGCACTGATCATACAGGGAGCGGACCGCCACAATAAGACAGTCCGATACCCCATACTCTCTGAGCACTCCCCACAGGACTTCCCGAGGGACACGGTCGAATGCCTTATCCAAGTCCACAAAGCACATGTAGACTGGTTGGGCAAACTCCCATGCACCCTCAAGAACCCTGCCGAGAGTATAGAGCTGGTCCACAGTTCCACGACCAGGACGAAAATCAGTCAAGGCGTTGAGGGGTTCCGGTTTGGTAACCGCAGGATTAGGTCTCTGCTTTTTGCAGATGATGTGGTCCTGATGGCTTCATCTGACCGGGATCTTCAGCTCTCACTGGATCGGTTCGCAGCCGAGTGTGAAGCGACCGGAATGCGAATCAGCACCTCCAAGTCCGAGTCCATGGTTCTCGCCCGGAAAAGGGTGGAATGCCATCTCCGGGTTGGGGAGGAGACCCTGCCCCAAGTGGAGGAGTTCAAGTACCTAGGAGTCTTGTTCACGAGTGAGGGAAGAGTGGATCGTGAGATCGACAGGCGGATCGGTGCGGCGTCTTCAGTAATGCGGACGTTGTACCGATCCGTTGTGGTGAAGAAGGAGCTGAGCCGGAAGGCAAAGCTCTCAATTTACCGGTCGATCTACGTTCCCATCCTCACCTATGGTCATGAGCTTTGGGTCATGACCGAAAGGATAAGATCACGGGTACAAGCGGCCCAAATGAGTTTGGGGCTCTCCCTTAGAGATAGGGTGAGAAGCTCTGCCATCCGGGAGGAACTCAAAGTAAAGCCGCTGCTCCTCCACATCGAGAGGAGCCAGATGAGGTGGTTCGGGCATCTGGTCAGGATGCCACCCGAACGCCTCCCTAGGGAGGTGTTTAGGGCACGTCCAACCGGTAGGAGGCCACGGGGAAGACCCAGGACACGTTGGGAAGACTATGTCTCCCGGCTGGCCTGGGAACGCCTCGGGATCCCCCGGGAAGAGCTAGACGAAGTGGCTGGGGAGAGGGAAGTCTGGGTTTCCCTGCTTAGGCTGTTGCCCCCGCGACCCGACCTCGGATAAGCGGAAGATGATGGATGGATGGATGATTGTTTGCAACAACAAAAATGTTTATCAGTTTGAACATCAAATATGTTGTCTTTGTAGCATATTCAACTGAATATGGGTTGAAAATGATTTGCAAATCATTGTATTCTGTTTATATTTACATCTAACACAATTTCCCGACACATATGGAAACGGGGTTTGTAGATATCGCAGGAGATTGTGATCTACAAATCGCGAAAGAAACACGCACAAGCACAAACATTCCCTACTTGGGCAGAGGTAATAACCGCACTGTACCTTAAGTGATTAGCGAGATGAACTTCCCCGAGGTTATGCAGCCACCAGGCTGAAGAAAGTCAGCGTTGTGCGCACTATTTGTGCAGCTTACCCAGATAGAGATCAGAGGTTAATGATGTGAATCAGACAGGAACCAGACATAACTTTCAGCGTAAGACTAATCTCCAGACCAGGCGCCTCCAGCTATGTCTGATAACGTTGCTAATTACTGGGGAGACTCTTGTAAACAGTCCATATCTGTGCCAAATGATGGCATTGTTTGAAGTCCTTAATCATTTCAGGCACACCTGAAAACACATGCGCTACCTCGTCGTTAGGGCTACAATAGCAACGAACTGTTAGGGACGTCACCTAAGGGAGAGCTGCGTTTAATGGACTAAGTGCCCACCTCGGGTCAGGTTCCGCATTAGGGTAAATCCGTACCATGTCCAGGTTTAAGCAAGGGTTCAGACACCTGGAATAACGAATGAGGCATCCATGTGTGCAACCGAACGGTCCACAGATCATACCGCCAGAGTCTGAGGCGGGTTATGGACCGCACAGTACGAGTCGTAGAGCGACGTCTGCGGGTTGTGACCTCTGCTCCTGTTTCTTTTACCTCGCTGCGTCTGCCGGTTGTTCCTGTTTTGCATCACGTTCTGCAAGGATAGGATAGGTCTTTATTGTCAACGCACAAGTACAACGGAACTTTGACTTCAGCACATCCGCTTGAGATGGTTTCCTGTGGACGGGACTCTCGCTGCTGTCTTGGATCCGCTTGAACTGAACTCTCGCGGCTGTGTTGGAGCCACTATGGATTGAACTTTCACAGTATCATGTTAGACCCGCTCGACATCCATTGCTTTCGGTCCCCTAGAGAGGGGGGGTTGCCCACATCTGAGGTCCTCTCCAAGGTTTCTCATAGTCAGCATTGTCACTGGCGTCCCACTGGATGTGAATTCTCCCTGCCCACTGGGTGTGAGTTTTCCTTGCCCTTTTGTGGGTTCTTCCGAGGATGTTGTAGTCGTAATGATTTGTGCAGTCCTTTGAGACATTTGTGATTTGGGGCTATATAAATAAACATTGATTGATTGATTGAAACCCGGTCGAGATTACACAAACAGTGTACAGCAGGGGTAGGGAACCTACGGCTCTCAGCCTTTTTCTGCAGGCGAGCTACTTTTCAATTGACCAAGTCGAGGAGATCTACCTCATTCCTATTTATAATTTATATGTATTTATTTATGAAAGAGACATTTTTGTTAACAAGTTAATGGTGTTAATGATAATACAAGCATGTTTAACACACATAGATTCCTTTCTTTCATGAAGACAAGAATATAAGTTGGTGTATTACCTGATTCTGATGACTTGCATTGATTGGAATCAGACAGTGGTGCTGATAACGTCCGCATTTTCAAATGGAGAAAAAAAAAAGTCCTCCTTTCTGTCCAATACCACATGAAAGTGGTTGGATTTGGCATCTCATTTGTCCAACTTGCGTACTCCTTTTTAAACACTTTGTTATGAGAGTAGCATATGTGTGTGGCCCTTTAATGTCTGGCAGCAGGTGAGTGACGTCAGTGAGTGTGCGGGTGGGCAAGCAAGTGAGAAAGCGGTCGCTGGGGGCGGGGGAGAAATACATTGGCATCAAACTCCGTAGCTTGCTAGCTTTCTGAGACTCTTATTTTGTTAGCACAGGCAGGATGAAACAGGTCTTTTATGGTGAAAACAGGAACTGTGCAGTCGGTCTTTAGAGTTTTGACGGTAGGTACGGAGTCTCTAGAAATAAAAAGTGTTTCTCTGCGTCCGCCTTGTTAGTGATTTTTTTCTTAAATATGAGCTCGCAGCAGCCAGCGTCATCTCACAAGATCCTCGGGTGCCGAGAATGTCAAACAACTGACGAAAGTGAAGTCCTGGTATGATTGATGATTGCTCATTTTTATGTCTATTTTTTAATGCCTGGCTTGAGATCGACTGACACACCCTCCGAGATCGACCAGTCGATGGCGATCGACGTAATGCCCACCCCTGTTCTAGAGCCAGATGTGGCTCTTTTGATGACTACATATGGCTCTCAGATAATTATATTTATATAGCGCTTTTCTCTAGTGACTCAAAGGGCTTTACAAAGTGACACCCAATATCTAAGTTACATTTAAACCAGTGTGGGTGCCACTGAGGGCAGGTGTGTAAAGTGTCCTGCCCAAGGACACAACGGCAGTGACTAGGATTGCGGAAGCGGGAATCGAACTTGGAACCCTCAGGTTGCTAGCACGGCCACTCTACCAACCGAGCTATGCCGAGTAACCGTGTAATACTACTTCCATATCAGTAGGTGGCAGTCGGTAGCTAATTGCTTTGTAGATGTGGGAAACAGCGGGAGGCAAGGTGCAGGTAAAAAGGTGTCTAATGCTTAAACCAGGGGTAGGGAACCTATGGCTCTAGAGCCAGATGACTGCATCTGGCTCTCAGATAAATCTTCGCTGACATTGCTTAACACGATAAGTAATGAATAATTCCGCCGGTAATCACAGTTTCAAAAATAACGTTCAAATTAATGGGGAAATCGTCGCTTTTTCTGTCTGAATCACTCTCGCTGCTGGTGGCCATGATTGTAAACAATGTGAGGATGTGAGGAGCTCCACAACCCGTGACGTCACGCGCACATCGTCTGCTACTCCCGGTACAGACAAGGCTATTTTATTAGCGACCAAAAGTTGCGAACATTATCGTGGATGTTCTCTACTAAAACCTTTCAGCAAAAATATGGCAATATCGCGAAATGATCAAGTATGACACATAGAATGGACCCGCTATCCCCGTTTAAATAAGAAAATTAGGCCTTTAAGGGGGCCCAGTCTGGAGTGGGAAAAAAAACTCCGGAGCAAAAGCACATATACATATTACAACATACATCTCGAGATATCCAGCAGCAGAGGGAAAGGAGTCATGGTGGTAGGCCACGGTTCTCAGATTAGCGTCGAGGGCGTTGGATTGGGGGGTTGTGGTGTATATTTTTGTGGGTGCATGTAAGCCTGCAGTGTGTCTCTGTTCCGCGGCCATGATGTCGTGCAGTCGTTAGCCCAAAGTCAACAACAACAGGTGTGTGTCCATGAGAGACAAGAAGGGAGTTTGTTGTGTCTTCGCTGCACTGTCCTTCAGGAGAGTCTCAAAGCCAGGGAAACAATCCAAGTTAGAATGTTTTATGTACGAGTGAAAATAAAATTAGCTCTAAATTGTCTATGACTGGTCCTCAAACCTGCGGGGCAGACAGCCCGATGTGTCTACAGTTCTTCCCGAATCCTCCAATCGTTTGTTGCAGCTTTGGGGTACTTTGAAGACTGCCAGCAACTTCCAATTTGTCGACAAACCAGAGCAACGCTTACTCAATTTGCAGATGTCTTGTTGTCATAATTCCGAATAGGTAGATATCTTCACGTCCTCGACCGACACTCAGGCTAAGGTCACTTGGTGGCTCAGGGGTAGAGCCGGAATCCCTAGGATGGGCGGTCTGAAGCCCGCGTCCTCCGTCTCTTCACCCACTGAATGCTGGCCTGGTGGTGGCAGCTCAGTCTTCGGTGTGACTTGGCTGCCAGGTCTCCGTCAGTCAGGACAGCTGTGTGCCACCATCAGTGAGAGAATGCGGAATGAATAAATAATGGGTTTTAGTGTGAAGCGCTTGGGGCTACAGTCGTCCCTCATGGCTGCGATACAATCATTTTTTAGCAAAGTTGGATTGTTATTAGTACAGTGCATCCGTAAAGTATTCACAACCCTTGACTTTTTCCCACATTTTGTTGTCTTACAGCTAGAGATCTGTGCCGATATTCCGATATTGTCCAACTCTTAATTACCGATACCGATATATACAGTCGTGGAATTAACACATTTTTATGCCTAATTTTGTTGTGATGCAGTTTTCCAAAATAAATCAACTCAAGTCATGGAAAAAAATGCCAACATGGCACTGCCATATTTATTATTGAAGTCACAAAGTGCATTGTTTTTTTTTTAACATGCCTCAAAACAGCAGTTTGGAACTAGGGACATGCTCTCCCTGAGAGAGCATGAGGAGGTTGAGGTGGGAGGAGGGGTGTATATTGTAGTGTCCCGGAAGAGTCAGTGCTGCACCGGGTTCTGGGTATTTGTTCTGTTGTGTTTATGTTGTGTTACGGTGTGGATGTTCTCCCAAATTGTGTTTGTCGTTCTTGTTTGGTGTGGGTTCACAGTGTGGCGCATATTTGTAACAGTGTAAAAGTTGTTTATACGGACACCCTCGGTGTGACCTGTATGGCTGTCGACCAAGTAGGGGTAAGGGAAAAAATCGATTCGAATACGAATCGCGATTCTCACGTTGTGCGATACAGAATCGATTCTCTTTTTTTTTTTTAATTGATTTTTTTAAAATCAATCCAACAAAACAATACACCGCAATACCATAACAATGCAATCCAATTCCGAAACCAAACCTGACCCAGCAACACTCAGAACTGCAATAAACAGAGCAATTGAGAGGAGACACAAACACCACACAGAACAAACCAAAAGTAGTGAAACAAAAATGAATATTATCAACAACAGTATCAATATTAGTTATAATTTCAGCATAGCAGTGACATTATCAGTAGACATTTATAAAAATAAAAATAAACTATAGTGTCACAGTGGCTTACACTTGCATCGCATCTCATAAGCTTGACAACACACTGTGTCCAATATTTTCACAAATAGAAAATAAGTCATCTTTTTGGTTCGTTTAATAGTTAAAACAAATTTACATTATTGCAATCAGTTGATAAAACATTGGCCTTTACAATTATAAAAGCTTTTTTTAAAAAATCTACTACTGAATGTGAGTGTGAAAGTTGTCTGTCTATCTGTGTTGGCCCTGTGATGAGGTGGCGACTTGTCCAGGGTGTACCCCGCCTTCCGCCCGATTGTAGCTGAGATAGGCGCCAGCGCCCCCCGCGACCCCAAAAGGGAATAAGCGGTAGAAAAATGGATGGATGGATACTCTGCTAGCATGTCAGCAGACTGAGGTAGATCCTGCTGAAATCCTATGTATTGAATGAATACAGAATCGTTTTGAATCGGAAAAAAATATCGTTTTTGAATCGAGAATCGCGTTGAATCGAAAAAAATCTATAAATAATCGAATCGTGACCCCAAGAATCGATATTGAATCGAATCGTGGGACACCCAAAGATTCGCAGCCCTAGTATATACATATAATTTTTTTTATTGCATTAATAGATAATAAAGTGTATTTTTTAAAATGTCAAAATAAAATAAGTACATTTACTGAGAAAAAATAAAGTACTTTAGAGCAGGGGTGTCAAACTCAAATACAGAGTGGGCCCAAAATTTAAAACGGAACAAAGCCGCGGGCCAAGGTTGAACAAATTAACCTTTTAATAGGGACCCAAACAAGTTTTGCATTGAATATTGAACAAGCAAGGCTTATATAACTTTATAGTGACATGCAAAATTGAGTTTAAAAAAATTATAATAATTAATAAAAAATATCAGTGGGACATCAAATCAATTTTAAATAAAAATTGAATGCAGCCTTCTGAGGTAAATATTAACATTAACTTTTTCCACAGGCTAATACATTTGAAAATAAAATAATGAATAAATCAACCATTCAGGCCTTTTTACTGCTCAGTTAATGTTAATGGGGTTAGGGGGGCGGGGTTTGTTGGCAGCGGGGAGGGGGTGTATATTGTAGCGGTCCGGAAGAGTTAGTGCTGCAAGGGGTTCTGGGTAGCTGTTCTGTTGTGTTACGGTGCGGATGTTCTCCCGAAATGTGTTGGTCATTCTTGTTTGGTGTGGGTTCACAGTGTGGCGCATATTTGTAACAGTGTTAAAGTTGTTTATACGGCCACCCTCAGTGTGACCTGTATGGCTGTTGATCAAGTATGCCTTGCATTTACTTACATGTGTGTAGAAGCCACATATATTACGTGACTTGATGACAGGTTGTAGGGGACGCTAAAGGCAGTGCCTTTAAGGGACACCCCCAATATTGTTGTCCGGGTGGAATTCGGGAGAATGGTTGCACTGGGAGATTTTCGGGAGGGGCACTGAAATTCGAGAGTCTCCCAGGAAATCGGTGAATGCGGTGTTACTGCGGCACCCCTGTATAACACCGGCGGGCCAGCTCTAATGTTAATTTGAGATTGCCTCAAGGGCCAAATGAAATTACATGGCGGGCCAGATTTGGCCCGCGGGCCAGAGTTTGACACCTATGCTTTAGAGCAGGGGTGCCCATTACGTCGATCGCGAGCTACCAGTCGACCGCGGGGGGGGGGTGTCAGTCGATCTCCAGCCAGGCTTTTAAAAAAAATAGACCTAAAAATTAGTGATCATCAAATCATCAATCTTCACCAAGACGTCACTTAATTGACATTCACGGTACCGGAGGGTCTTGTGAGATGACGCTGGCTGCTGCAAGATCGTTACTATTAAAATATGACCGAGAGGAAGGCGAGAAACACTTTTTATTTCAACAGACTCTCGCGCCGTACCTTCCGTCAAAACTCTAAAGGCCGACTGCACATTTCCTATCTTCACAATAAAAGCCCTGCTTCATGCTGCCTGCGCTAACTAAATACAGAGTCTCGGAAAACTGGCGTGCACAAGCGATCCCTCAGAAAGCTGGCGTGCACATCACTTGTGCACGCCAGCTTTCCGAGACTCTTATTTTGTTAGCGCAGGCAGCATGAAGCAGGGCTTTTATTGTGAAGATAGGAAATGTGCAGTCGGCCTTTAGAGTTTTGACCGAAGGGACGGCGCGAAAGTCTGTTGAAATAAAAAGTGTTTCTCGCCTTCCTCTCTGTCATTTTTTCATAATAATGAACGGGCAGCAGCCAGCGTCATCTCACAAGACCCTCGGGTGCCGTGAATGTCAATCAAGCAAGCTACGGAATTTGCCGCCAATGTTTTTCTTGTAAAGTGTATGGAAGCTGGATGAATTAGATGCCAAAAACCAACCACTTTCATGTGGTATTGTACAGAAAGGACAACTTTTTTTCTCCTCCATTTGAAAATGTGGGCGTTGTCATCATTACTGTCTGATTCCAATCAATGCAAGTCATCAGAATCAGGTAATACACCAACTTATATTCTTGTCTTTGTGAAAGAAAGACATCTATATGTGTTACACATGCTTGTATTATCATTAAACACATTTAACTTGTTTACAAAAATGTCTCTTTCATAAATAAATAAATATAAATGATATATATAAATGAGGTAGATCCCCTCGAGTTGGTCAATTGAAAAGTAGCTCGCCTGCAGAAAAAGTGTGGGCACCCCTGTTTTAGAGTGTCCGCCCTGAGATCGGTAGGTCATGAGTTCAAACCCCGGCCACGTCAAACCAAAGACTATAAAAATGGGACCCGTTACCTCTCCGCTTGACACTCAGCACCAAGGGTTGGAATTGGGGGTTAAATCACCAAAATGATTCCCGGGCGTGGCCACCGCTGCTGCTCACTGCTCCCCTCACCTCCCAGGGGGTGAACAAGGGGATGGGTCAAATGCAGAGGACACATTTTACCATACTTAGTGTGTGTGTGTGACTATCAGTGGTATTTTAAACTTTTTAACTTAACTTTATTAACGCATATTAATTTGTCTATCTGTGTTGGCCCTGCGATGAGGTGGCGAATTGTCCAGGGTGTACCCTGCCTTCCGCCCGATTGTAGCTGAGATAGGCGCCAGTGCCCCCCGCGACCCCAAATAAGGGAATAAGCGGTAAAAAATGGATGGATGGATGGAATTCCCGGCCACATTAAATGACGCAGTGGGCCAGATTTGGCCCACGGTCCTTGAGTTTTACACATGTGAGGCATCCATCCATCCATCCATCCATTTTCTACCGTTTATTCCCTTTGAGGTCGCCGGGGGCGCTAGTGCATATCACGGCTACAATCTGGCGGAGGGCGGCGTACACCCCGGACAAGTCTCCACCTCATTGCAGACATGTGAGGCGAAAAAAAAGTTAAATAAATTAGTTTTAAAACGGTAAAACCGCTAAATACAGTCGACCACACAATTCTTTTAGACCGCCCGAGAGACTGTGTGGGTGTCAGGGGGACTGCGTTAAGGTGGTTCAGATCACAGCCCCAAATCACAAATGTCTCAAAGGACTGCACAAATCATTACGACTACAACATCCTCGGAAGAACCCACAAAAGGGCAAGGAAAACTCACACCCAGTGGGCAGGGAGAATTCACATCCAGTGGGACGCCAGTGACAATGCTGACTATGAGAAACCTTGGAGAGGACCTCAGATGTGGGCAACCCCCCCCCCCCCCCCCCCGCCCCCCCTCTAGGGGACCGAAAGCAATGGATGTCGAGCGGGTCTAACATGATACTGTGAAAGTTCAATCCATAGTGGCTCCAAGACAGCAGCGAGTGTCCCGTCCACAGGAAACCATCTCAAGCGGATCAGCAGCGTAGAGATGTCCCCAACCGATACATTATTGGTTTTATATTTATTTATTTTTTGTTTTTATTCAGTCATTGGTGGAGCATAACATATATATATATATATATATATATACTTTTTTTTTTTTTTTTTTTTTTACAATTGTTTTTAACATGGCTGTGCAGCACTTTGGAAACGTTATTGTTGTTTAAATGTGCTATATAAATAAAGTGGATTGGATTGGATTGAAATAAGAATTAAGTCCACATCACTGTGCTACGATCCACCGATACTGTTCTACTTACGTCCAACATTTTTAGTGGACGGAAACGCAAACATCCAGTCCTGTTTGGTTTTCCTGTGTTTGCCTTTTCAGCCTCCAAATGATGGACCAGCATGTTTTTTTTTCCATTTTCATCCGAAAAAGAACCCAATCTAAATAATCACTAAGCGCAAGAGACATGTTTTGGTCTTTTCTAACAATCTCCCGGTTTTGAGCGTGCTGTCCGTGTTCCGAAAATGTGTTGCAACTCTAGATTAACCCGTTGAACCATCTTTTTGCGGCGGGGGCCCTGATTGTTTCTTATTTTCAGAAGTTCATGTTTCCCTAAAAAAAAAAAAAAAAAAGCTACTTCCAAACTAATCAGCAACGTCGAATCGCTCGCTTCCAAACTGAGTCAGCTAAGCCTTGAAAGGGAGAAAAAAAAAAAGAAGAGGTGGAGTGTGGCGACCGCAGACTATGCAAAATACAGCGTGCACCCCCACAGAAATGTTCTGTTTGCCATTTTGAGAACGTGTAAATGCGGAAATGCAGCGCGGCCAAGTTTAGTTGGAACCGTCGGCGCGCAGGAGACTGCTGACTCCAAATCACGACCGCTGTGATGCTTCTCTAAATGAGACGGAGGACAAAAGGGAGGACGGCGTTATTACGCGCAAGCGAGAAAGGGGGGGGACGATTGTTTCGCTGGCACACCAAACAGGCTCTCGGTTGTAAAGCCACTTTCGGCAACTGCTAATCCAATCTAGCGGCACTAAAAGTGGGAGAGTAGTTCTCTACCAGCCAATTGTATTAGAGCATGCTAACAGGATTAGGGGTGTTTTACAGCGTGGATCGAATTATACTACTTAAGCGCATACAGTCGTGGTCAAAAGTTTACATACACTTGTAAAGAACATAATGTCATGGCTGTCTTAAGTTTCGAATAATTTCAACAACTCTTCTTTTTTTGTGGATGGAGATTAGACCACAGTTTGGTTCTTTTATGAATTTATTATGGCTCTACTGAAAATGTGACTGTGACAGTTGCTTGCTGTCGTGTGGGTTCCCAGGACCATCAAGGAAGGACATTTTGCTTTTGAGCAAGTTTGACTCTGGTTTATTTTTCAATAAACAAGCTTTAGTGTGGGTCGGATCGCTTTCCACTGATCGCTCACGGTCCGCTCTTTCAGCCGCCGTCGTCGCTCTTGCTGTTCATCTGCTCCTGCAGGGTCTCCAACTTCTTCCTCCTCGATCTCTCCTCCTTCTCTCCTTTTATACATCATCCGGAGAAATGTTAATAGTTTCCTGGTGTGTGAGCCACGCACCTGAATTACATTGACCCCAAACCTCTGGGTTGATAATTTTAGGTTGTCCTGAAGAATTTTGAGGTAATCCTCCTTCTTCATTGTCCCGTTTACTCTCTGTTAAGCCCCAGTTCCATTGGCAGCAAAACAGGCCCAGAGCAAAATACTACCACCACCATGCTTGACGGTAGTGATGGTGTTCCTGGAATTTAACTCCTCAACTTTTCTCCTCTGTGTGGCCAAACAGCTCAATTTTTGTTTAATCTGACATCACATGGACAAAGATAAGACCTTCTGGAGGAAAGTTATGTGGATGGCTACGAAAAGTGTCTTATTGCAGTAAAACATGTAACCAAATTGTATACTTTTGACCTAGCAGATTAGGTCGCTCCCACTCGGCGCCGCCTCCTTGCCGCCATCTTGGGCAGGGCTGCAGCGTGCCCTGCCCCGCCGTCAGCTCGTTGGCTCCGCCTCTCCACAGTGACCTAATCTGCTAGGTCAAAAGTATACAATTTGGTTACATGTTTTACTGCAATAAGACACTTTTCGTAGCCATCCACAGAACTTTCCTCCAGAAGGTCTTATCTTTGTCCATGTGATGTCAGATTAAACAAAAATTGAGCTGTTTGGCCACACAGAGGAGAAAAGTTGAGGGGTTTAATTCCAGGAACACCATCACTACCGTCAAGCATGGTGGTGGTAGTATTATGCCCTGGGCCAGTTTTTCTGCCAATGGAACTGGGGCTTAACAGAGAGTAAACAGGACAATGAAAAAGGAGGATTACCTCAAAATTCTTCAGGACAACCTAAAATTATCAACCCGGAGGTTGGGTCTTGGTCGCAGTTGGGTGTTCCAACAGGACAATGACCCCAAACATGTCAAAAGTGGTAAAAGAATGGCTAAATCGGGCTAGAATTACGGTTTTAGACTGACCTAAAACTCCTGTGATTGGAGCACATACTTGTTGGTCACAAAAAACATTCATGAAGTTTGGTTCTTTTTTTAATTTATTATGGGTCGACTGAAAATATGACCAAATATACTGGGTCAAAGGTATAAATACAACTATGTTAATATTTGGTTACATGTCCCTTGGCAAGTTTCCACCACAGAGCTTTCCTCCAGAAAGTCTTATATTTGTCCATGGGATGTCAGATGAAACAAAAATGGAGCTGTTTGGCCACAATACCCAGCAATTTGTTTGGAGGAGAAAAGGTGAGGCGTTTAATCCCAGAAACACCACACCTACCGCCAAACATGGTGGTGGTACTATTATGCCTTGGGCCTGTTTTGCTGCCAATGGAACTGGGGCTTAACAGAGAGTAAACAGGACAATGAAAAAGGAGGATTACCTCAAAATTCTTCAGGACAACCTAAAATTATCAACCCGGAGGTTGGGTCTTGGGCGCAAACACGCACCAAAAGTGGTGAAGGAATGGCTGAATCGGGCTAAAATTAAGGTTCTAGACCAGTGGTTCTTAACTTGGGTTCAATCAAACCCTAAGGGTTCGGCGGAGCCTCAGCCGCGGAGATCAAGACACACCCGACTCATCGTGTAAATAAAAACTTCTCCCTATCGGCGTTCTATGGATACCCCCAAACAATGTTCCCTCTAATTTTTCATCAGATTTACAGGCGTTTAATTAGTTGTGAGTTCATGACCTGTGTTGGTTTTGTTCTTTGAACAAGCTGATGTTCATACACGGTTCATTTTGTGCACCAGTAAAAAAAAACAACATATAATCTTGTCTTGAATTTGAAAAAAACATTTTATTTTTCACATGTCAAAAGTGGTAAAGGAATGGCTAAATCGGGTTAGAATTATGGTTTTAGACCAGTGGTTCTTAACCTGGGTTCGATCGGACCTTAGGGGTTCGGTTAGTCGGCCTCAGGGGTTCGGCGGAGGTCAAAACACACCCGACTCATCGTGTAAATAAAAATTTCTCCCTATTGGCGTTCTATGGATACCCCCAAACAATGTTCCCTCTATTTTTTCATCAGATTTACAGGTGTTTAATTAGTTGTGAGTTCATGACCTGTGTTGGTTTTGTTCCTTGAACAAGCTGATGTTCATACACGGTTCATTTTGTGCACCAGTAAAAAAAAAAAACATATAATCTTGTCTTGAATTTGAAAAAAACATTTTATTTTTCACATGTCAAAACTGGTAAAGGAATGGCTAAATTGGGCTTGAATTAAGGTTTTAGACCAGTGGTTCTTAACCTGGGTTCAATCGAACCCTAGGGGTTCGGTTAGTCGGCCTCAGGGGTCCGGCGGAGGTCAAAACACACCCGAATCATCGTGTAAATAAAAACTTCTCCCTATCGGCGTTCTATGGATACCCCCAAACAATGTTCCCTCTAATTTTTCATCAGATTTACAGGTGTTTAATTTATTGTGAGTTCATGACCTGTGTTGGTTTTGTTCTTTGAACAAGCTGATGTTCATACACGGTTCATTTTGTGCACCAGTAAAAAAAAAAAACATATAATCTTGTCCTGAATTTGATAAAAAACATTTTATTTTTCAGTAAAGAAGGGTTCGGCGAATGCGCATAATAAAACTGGTGGGGTTCGGTACCTCCAACAAGGTTAAGAACCACTGTTTTAGACTGACCTTCACAAAGTGCTGGACAATGCTGAAGAAACAAGTCCATGTCAGAAAACCAACACATTTAGCTGAACTGCACCAATTTTATCAAGAGAGTGGTCAAAAATTCAACCAGAAGCTTGTGGATGGCTACCAAAAGCGCCTTATTGCGGTAAAACTTGCCAAGGGACATGTAACCAAATATTAACATTGCTGTACGTATACTTTTGACCCAGCAGATTTGCTCACATTTTCAGTAGACCCATAATAAATTCATAAAAGAACCAAACTTCATGAATGTTTTTTGTGACCAACAAGTATATGCCTTTAAATAGACTCCCTTTTTAGACCAGTTGATCTGCCGTTTCTCTTCTTTTTCTTCTATGTCCCACTCTCCTTTGTGGAGGGAGTCCGGTCCGATCCGGTGGCCATGTACTGCTCGCCTGTGTATCGGCTGGGGACATCTCTGCGCTGCTGATCAGCCTCCGCTTGGGATGGTTTCCAACTGGCTCCGCTGTGAACGGGACTCTCGCTGCTGTGTTGGATCCGCTTTGGACTGGACTCTCGCGACTGTGTTGGATCCATTATGGATTGATCTTTCACAGTATCATGTTCTCATATGTTCTCATAGTCATCAGTATCATCGGTATCACAGTATCATGTTCTCATAGTCATCATTGTCACCGACGTCCCACTGGGTGTGAGTTTTCCATGCCCTTATGTGGGCCTACCGAGGATGTCGTAGTGGTTTGTGCAGCCCTTTGAGACACTAGTGATTTAGGGCTATATAAGTAAACATTGATTGATTGATTGATATGTGCTCCAATCAGTCTATCACAAAAAAAATAAGAGTTGTAGAAATGATTGGAAACTCAAGACATTATGTTCTTTACAAGTGTATGTAAACTTTTGACCACGACTGTAGAGTTGTATTCATATCTTCGCCCACTCAGTTGTTCGTCAGACGCAAGGGCAAGGTTAGGTCGACCAAATGCATTCCTCCGTCAACTTTTTCGCCAGCAAGCTGCAGCCAACGGTTCGGGTTCTCGATGCCCCTTGCAAGGAAACATGGAGGTGTTTACATCTCGGAGGCGATCCAATAAACATCGGTTAACTCCCCACTAATGGAGCTGCCCTTGTCGGCAGATCTGATGATGGAGTCAAAGTGAATCATAGAAGGTGAAACTTTGTTGTCATGAGTCGTCAGCGTTCACACTGTGTGCCGTACTTGCCAACTTTGAGACTTCCGATTTCGGGAGGTGGGGGCGGGGGGCGTGGTCGGGGGTGGGTGGGGGCGTGGTTGGGGCGGGGGGCGTGGTTAAGAGGGGAGGAGTATAATTCACCAACTCGAGTATTTCATATATATATATATATATATACAGTATGTATGAAATACTTGACTTTCAGTGAATTCTAGCTATATATATATTTATTTTATTATATATACAAATAAAATAAATAGTTGAATTTCCGATGGCACCTATCAAATACACAGTAATAAAAAACACAGTTGTTCTACTAACTGTACTGTGCTTGCTGGTTACTAAAAAAAAAAAAAACAACACTTACCTTTCACTATTTGAGTAACCTTTGTTCTGCCATTTGCGTATTGTGGCAAGCGATCTCCGAGTCCGGGAACATAACCTTCACGGATTTGTTGTAGACTTCCACAAATCAATCAATTAATCAATCAATGTTTATTCATATAGCCCCAAATCACAAATGTCTCAAAGGACTGCACAAATCATTACGACTACGACATCCTCGGAAGAACCCACAAAAGGGCAAGGAAAACGCACACCCAGTGGACAGGGAGAATTCACATCCAGTGGGACGCCAGTGACAATGCTGACTATGACAAACCTTGGAGAGGACCTCAGATGTGGGCAACCCCCCCCCCTCTAGGGGACCGAAAGCAATGGATGTCGAGCGGGTCTAACATGATACTGTGAAAGTTCAATCCATAGTGGCTCCAACACAGCCGCGAGAGTTCAGTTCAAGCGGATCCAAGACAGCAGCGAGAGTCCCGTCCACAGGAAACCATCCCAAGCGGAGGCGGATCAGCAGCGTAGAGATGTCCCCAACCGATACACAGGCGAGCGGTCCATCCTGGGTCCCGACGAGCGGCCAATTCTGGGTCTCGACTCTGGACAGCCAGTACTTCATCCATGGTTATCGGACCGGACCCCCCTCCACAAGGGAGGGGGGGGGACATAGGAGAAAAAAGAAAAGAAGCGGCAGATCAACTGGTCTAAAAAGGAGGTCTATTTAAAGGCTAGAGTATACAGATGAGTTTTAAGGTGAGACTTAAATGCTTCTACTGAGGTAGCATCTCGAACTGTTACCGGGAGGGCATTCCAGAGTACTGGAGCCCGAACGGGATGTTGCTTCCAGCTATCAGCATAGCCATCTTTGTCTCAGCATAAGTTACACCATCGGGTCCCCTTTTTGCGAGGCGGGCCATAAAACTGGGTTGTGAACGATGCTGCGCTGCGGACGCTTTGTGCTTCGCTGACCGTTCATGGCTGAGTATATCCGTTCGTCCGCCGTGTTCAATGGAGAAGTCTGTTCTACAAAATTTACAGGCAACATACTCCTTCCCCTTCGAATTCTCCTGGATAAACTGAAATTCTTGTTTCCAATCGTTCTGGAACTTGCAAGCGTATTTCTTCACTTTGCTCGTCGACGGTGTAATATATTGGGTTGGAGTCAATAACCAGGCGACGTGATGAAGTTACGTCTCCTTACTGTGGGCTTCAGAACAGACTCCCTAATGCATGTTCCTTGACTGCACTTAAATGTAGAATATATTTACATTCTATTCTATGGACAGTAGATGGCAGTATTGTCTTGTTTAAAAGAGTCACAACATTGAGTCGGTCTGCATGGAGCTAGAGGGGGCGTGGCCTCCTGCTCCGCCTGAATTTCGGGAGTCGGCTAAGGTTATCCAGGGTAAATCCGAACTTATCCTTGTCCACACACAACAATGCCACCGTTTAAGTCTCCTCCCCCCTCGGTCCGCTGGCACAACGTGACCGAGTACGCATGCACGAAAAAATGCTCCCGTCCTATTCGCCTTTTACCTGGAAGTATATCCTTACCCTGTGTTTCAAATGGAGACTTTTTAACAGTAAACCTTGCTTGCCTCACCATTATGTTAGACTATTGTAGTGAATCACACCTGAGCCATCATATCTTTAACGGATGTGTGGAAGTAAATAATGTGATAAAAAAAACATTTTACAACAATAAATCTAGATGTTGAGATACCTGATCAGGACACTCCTCACTGTTTTACCTTCATTGTCCATTCTTGCAATCCTGCCTGTGCTTGGAAGCTGAAATTTGCGGTTGTACTTGATGGCCTCAACCACTTCATGGCTTCACAATAGTTATGGAGTACAGAACTAGCTGTTGAGTAATCGCTCGACATACATTACGGACGATAACCGATGCATTCGATGTTTACCGTAGTCTTCCCTTGTCCACTTGCGCCAGGATTCTCGTTGTCTCACCTTCGACAAATGGACAAAGTTTTTCACTCAGTAGAATTCCAGCTGACCTGGACAGTCGAAAGTGTTCTTCGTGTTCCTCTGACACAACACACTCGAAAAACATATCCCACTAGGCTGCCGTTCTTCCAGGGCTTATCCAAAACAGTCGCTCAACATTGCTATGTAGCCGTCTGAGATGTGTTGTATCCCAAGTAGCTGCAATTGTGTAATTTCCACAATAAGAAACACGGGCAAGTCTGGATGACTCGACTCCATCTTTCTAGTGGTTGCCGCCGAGTTACTGAACAGGTTGTTATGAAGCTGGCTGTGACGAGTTCTTTCTGATGTCACTTCCTGTGCTGGGGGTGGTCTTTCTGGCATCACTTCCTCTTTGAACTCAGTTTGTAAACGATCTAAAGCTAAGAGGCGGAGATTCCAGAAATACACGATGCACTTACCCGTGTAAAAAAAATTATCCGAGGAGGGGTTAGTGCGGCTGACACAGGGCTTAGGATAAATAATTATTAGTTTAAGGAGTTATCCGGTTTAGTGTAGACAGGGCCTTAAAGGGGACCTATTGTGGGAAAAAAAGAAAAAAAGTTTTTGTGTAATTGGGTTACCAAAGTCCAGGGAATTTTAATTCAAACCATGGAGGTTAAGTTTGTTTTTTTTAACAATCTTGAATTCTTCCAAACTGTCCATTTCCGGACTATAAGTCTGACTTAAAATCCTTTTTTTTCCCTTTAAAATTCGACAGTGCGCCTTATAACCCAATGTACCTAATGTACAGAATAATTCTGGTTTTGCTTACCGACCTCGAAGCAATTTTATTTGGTACATGGTGAAATGATAAGTGTGACCAGTAGATGGCAGCCAAACATAAGAGATACGTGTAGACTGCAATATGACTCGAGTAAACAACACCAACATTTCATATGTTCAATTGAAAATATAGAACATTACTCACAGCGCTCAAAAATCAATCAAAATGTTTTAGTACGACTTTGGTAAGCTATGAAGCCTCACCGCTTGATGGATTGTACTGTGCTTCAACATATGAGTATTATTATGGTGTGTGTATAAGATAAGACATATTACCTGGCCTTTTGTTTTGCGATATTATGCAAAAGCTACTTTTCTTACCTTCTGGTACCTGCTGATCTGTATTTGGGATCTGCATAAATCCTGAAAAATTAGTTGATAAGCTTCTTCTTTTTCTCTATCTTCTTGTTATGGGACATTAATCTTCCACTGTTGCCATTTCTAATATAAAGTAGTGTAAAGTTCTTACTTATATCTGTCAGTAAACATCCTATGAAAGCGCTAAAACATACCGGTGTAGTGAGTTTACATTATTCAACCAAGGAACTTTAGTTATTAGAGAATTCCGGTCACATTTCTGGCGGATGAGGAGATTGAATTGAATTATGTTTATATAGCGCTTTTTCTCTAGTGACTCAAAGCGCTTTACATAGTGAAACCCAATATCTAAGTTACATTCAAACCAGTGTGGGTTGCACTGGGAGCAGGTGGGTAAAGTGTCTTGCCCAAGGACACAACGGCAGTGACTAGGATGGCGGATGTGGGAATCGAACCTGCAACCCTCAACCTACCAACCGAGCTAAACCGCCCTGATGCTGCTCCGTTATTGTTTAAAGTAAAATCTGAATGTCATTAAAACAGTTAGCTGCATCTTTTGACACTTCTTCCACTCTCGTCCTTGCACGCTACACCGCTACAACAAAGATGACGGGGGAGAAGACGCTGTCGAAGTTGCCCCACGTATATAAGACCGCCCACAAAACGGCGCATCAGAAAGCGGCTTGAAGATGATCTGTAAAAGTGATGAGGTAGCGATTTGTCCTGGGTGTACCCCGCCTTCCGCCCGATTGTAGCTGAGATATGCTCCAGCGCCCCCCGGCCACCCCGATGGGAATAAGCAGTAGAAAATGGATGGATGGATATTACAATATTTTCTTTTAATTCATATCTTGTTTAAAAATATATCGATACATCTTACAATCTCGATATGTCACCCAGGCCTACCTGCTATACATGATCTTCATGCACTCACTTGTTTTCATAAATGTGCACGCCCAGCATCACGTGGTTGCATGCAGCAAAAAGTCTCATGTGGTCGCGCTCGTGTCGTCTAGATTTATAGATTGCGGTCGCGTTCGAGCATCTTTTTAAAGGATTCTGTTTACTTCTGTCCACGCTGTGGGAGCCCTGCATGTGTGTGTGTGTGTGTGTTCATGCATTAGTATGTTTGTCAAAACTCGGCCCTACGGTTTTGCACTTTGCGTGTCTGTGTGTGTGTGTATGTGTGTGTGTGTGTGTGAGGCGCTGAGCCTTTCTGAAAGAGGTTAGCAAACCATTTAAGCTGCAGACAAAAGACCGCGTTAATTAAGACTTTAGCTACTTGTGTTTCACTCGCTTTCCATCCCCTCACGCTCTTGATTTGCACACACACCAGCCTCATTTGCGTCCGAGGTTTCATGCTGAACACACACGCATCCCAACACTGGGCCATCATCTCCTTTTATGCGGCGTCTTCCCTAATGAAGCGGGCTCAGTGACAACCCCTCGTTGGAACTTTGCACGCAGAAAACCCACTAGTGACACGAGAGCAAAGCGTGGAAATGAATGAAAGCACTGTAAAATGGTGTCAAAGTAGTCCCTCCAGGATTTTTGCGGGCTTCTTTCGTGTTTGTTGACTTCGATGCCGGGATTTGTGGCGGCTTTTTCACAAAGTATTTCAATAACATTGAATGAACTTGTGGTTTTATGAATTTGTTGTCAATGTCTTAAAGGCCTACTGGGGGCGGCATAGCTCGGTTGGTAGAGCGGCCGTGCCAGCAACTTGAGGGTTTCAGGTTCGATTCCCGCTTCCGCCATCCTAGTCACCGCCGTTGTGTCCTTGGGCAAGACACTCTACCCACCTGCTCCCAGTGCCACCCACACTGGTCTAAATGTAACTTAGATATTGGGTGTCACTATGTAAAGCGCTTTGAGTCACTAGAGAAAAGCGCTAAATAAATATAATTTACTTCACTTCACTACTGAAACCCACTACTACCGACCACGCAGTCTGATAGTTTATATATCAATGATGAAATATTAACATTGCAACACATGCCAATACGGCCTTTTTAGTTTACTAAATTGCAATTTTAAATTTCGCGCGAAGTATCCTGTTGATGACGCGTGCGCGTGATGTCACGGATTGTAGCGGACATTTTGATCCCGCACCAATCCAAGCTACAAGTCGTCTGCTTTAATCGCATAATTCCACAGTATTCTGGACATCTGTTTTGTTGAATCTTTTGTAATTTGTTCAATTAATCATGGAGACGTCAAAGAAGAAAGATGTAGATGGGAAGCGGTGTATTGCGGCCGCCTTTAGCAACACAAACACAGCCGGTGTTTCCTTGTTTACATTCCCGAAAGATGACGGTGAAGCTTTGCTATGGAACAGAGCGGTCAAGCGAACATGGTTACCTACCACATGTGAGAAAATGGTGGTAATAAGTCGGCTCTTACCGTGGACATAAGCGGAGCGCTTGCGTCGTTCCTCGTGCAGCTGCGGACTCTCTTGCCGCCCCCGACCGTCGGATGCTTACACCGTGGAGGAGGGGAAAAAAATAAAAAATCTCAGCCCAGCTCCCTTCGCCTCGTCGAGAAATGTGGCTTCCCTCTCAGACACTGGTGGTCACCACACCCGTGGCCACACCCCTCCGACTCTCAGGTTGTTTAGGTACGACCATATAATCTCACTAAAACACTAGTAACACAATAAGCAGATTTTACAGAATTATCCTAGTAAATGTGTCTAATAACATCTGAATAGCTCCAACTGCCCCGTCTTTTTTCCCCCTATTTCTTCACTCTCACTTTCCTCATCCACGAATCTTTCATCCTTGCTCATATTAATGGGGAAAAATCGTTGCTTTCTCGGTCCGAATCGCTCTCGTTGCTGGTGGCCATGATTGTAAACAATGTGAAGATGTGAGGAGCTCCACAACCCGTGACGTCACGCGCACATCGTCTGCTACTTCCGGTACATGCAAGGCTTTTTTATTAGCGACCAAAAGTTGCGAACTTTATCGTGGATGTTCTCTACTAAATCCTTTCAGCAAAAATATGGCAATATCACGAAATGATCAAGTATGAAACAAAGAATTGACCTGCTATCCCCGTTTAAATAAGAAAATCTCATTTCAGTAGGCCTTTAAATGGTCCTTGAATCCGTAATCTCCAAACGCACAGGATTTCAACAGAATTTGGAAAACCAATTCCCCATTGATGTTTTACTCATTTTGTACCACACAGACTTACAGGTAGACAGGAGATAACAAAACAATCACACTCTGTCATGTTTTGTGGTCACGTTCTGTTTCGTTTTGGATTCATTGGGCTCTCTTGTTTGTTTTGTCACCATGCCAACTACTCAGTTCACCTGTCCTCACGACTCACGCACCTGTTTTCAAGCACCACAACACTATTTGAACCTGCAGTTGCCAGGCAGTCTGTGACGATTGCTGGCCGTGGTGTTTCGGTTCGTTCTTCCTTGATGCAGATCGGGCTTGGAATAGCGTAAAGGTAATAAATAATGATTTATTAAAACTAAAAACGGGCTAAGAACAGAAACACTGGTGCTAGGCAGAAAAGGCAAACCAAAAGCGCTAGCATGGAAGCTAGGGAAATCAACACGGGTATAGCGTGGAAGCTAACAAAGTACAAAACAGATTTACCAGAAAACAGGGAGCAGCGTTTTCACTTGTCATGGGGTAACCAAAGCTAGGATGCGAGAACGAGTCATAGAAAGGGCAGGCTTAAATAAGGATGGTAATCAACAAACAGGTGAAAGTCCGGAAACAAGGAACAGGTGAAACAAATAAGCAACCGTGGTAACAAGAAAAATCAGAAAGTGCAAAACTAGGAACCAGAAGAGTCCAAAACGAACAGAAAACACAAAAGGACTCCAAAACCGAAATCAAAGTGTGATCCGGGAAGCGGATCACAACACAGTCCGCCTGGCGACATCACCCTCAATAACCCCCGTAATCAATGCTGATGAACCATGCTGCTTTTTTCGTACTCTTTTCCCGGTCCAAGTAAGTTTTCTTAATTCACGCCGTAGTTTGCAAGTTTTGTTTTATGACCATAATTTTGCCTTAGTGCAAGTTTTTGTTTCACAGCCAAGTTTTTGTACCTCCTCTGTGAGCGCCTTTTGTTTGTTCCTTTTTTGACTAAATATTAAAAGATGTCATTACCTTCACGCCATATCTGTTCCAATCGCTTTGCACCACGAGAAAACAAACCACACCAAAGTCCAAGTCTTGACCCACTCAGAGCTCATTGTCAAATAACTGTACTGTTTTAATTCACTACAACAAATAATAGTAGTAATTAATGATGATTACAGAAAGAAACTTTGCCAAATACTTTCTTTTTGTTCGCTGTCAGCTCTGTCGTCCGCAATTTGCAGACGATCTCCGTGTTTCTTTCACGCTTGAAAAGTGTTTGTCCATCTGAAAGATTCCATTATGTCCCAACACATTTACCCCTGCATGGTAGTGTTTGTGAACCGTTGAGAGCGCTCTATAGCGGTCATTTTTGTTGGTAAAAAAGAGAGAATTAGAGCTTATCCTCAAACTTCAACATCTCTAACATGTAATTGCTGCCTCTAATAAACATATATATATATATATATATATATATATATATATATATATATATATATATATATATATATATATATATATATATATATATATATATATAAACATGATGCATTAACATATAATTATACATATATTAACATATATTATTAATACATATATATAACATGTATATGTGTGTGTGTGTATAAATGTGTGTGTGTGTAAATGTATGTGTATATATACAGTATATGTATATGTATATATATATGTATATGTATGTATATGTTTGTGTATAAATGTATATATATATATGTGTATGTATACATATATATATATATACATATATATATATATATATATATATGTATATATATATGTGTGTGTGTATGTATATATATATATATATATATATTTGTGTGTGTGTGTTTGTGTGTGTGTACAGATGTATGTGTATATATTAGGATTAATATATATATTCATATATATATATATGTGTGTGTGTATAGATGTATGTATATATACAGTATATATATAAATATATATAAACATTTATTAACATATAATTATACGTATATTAACATATATCAATACATATATATTACCATATGTATGTGTGTGTGTATAAATGTATGTATATATATATATATATACATATACACATATATATGTGTGTACAGATGTATGTGTATATATATATATATATATATATACAGTATATATATATACACATACATATATGTGTGTGTGTTTTTGTGTGTATACAGATGTATATATATATATATATATATATACATCTGTATGTGTATAAATGTATGTATAATATATATATATATATATATATATGTATGTATGTATGTATGTATGTATAATGTATGTATATATGAATGTATATATATATATATATATATATATATATATATATGTGTGTGTATGCATGAATTGATTAACGTGGACCCCGACTTAAACAAGTTGAAAAACTTATTGGGGTGTTACCATTTAGTGGTCAATTGTACGGAATATATACTGTACTGTGCAATCTACTAATAAAAGTATCAATCGATCAATCAATCAATATGTATGTATGTATATAAATGTATGTATATATGTTTGTGTGTGTATGTATATACATATAAAATATACATAAACATACAGTATGTACACTCGCATATATGTGCGTGGTTGCCTGTATCATAAATATATGTGTGAAATATAAATATGATATTTAAATATAAATACGAATACAAATATGAAACCTAGAAAGTGAGGATGCTGGTGTGTTGCTAAATGTTTAGATATTTTATTACCCAGAAGGCTTAGCACTGTAGATGTGGACAGGAAGTCAGGTGTAAAGTATGCGTGAGGACGACAATTGTGCCGTTTGATCAATGTGGAGTTGATATATTGTTACATGTTGTTGTTCCTGCTTTGTCCACACAAGTTTTGATTAGACAGTGGACGTGTGGGTTTGAGTACGAACTATTGATACATTTGATTGGCTAAAATGACGCAAAGTTGCGAGGATGCACAGAATCCTCGAAAGTTGGTTGAATTTGCGTGAATTGGCGACATGGTGACTTCCTGGAGGGACTGTTGAAGGTCTATTGAGGTTTTGCATGGTGAACATGTCCCTTCAAATTACATCGATACAACTTGTAAAAACACACAAAACTGGAAAATATACTGGATGTCCTAAGAAGGAACACTTTTTGTCTCCACAGAGATCTCAGCGAGAACTTCATCCAGTCCATCCCAAGAAAATCTTTCAGAGGAGCGACAGACATCAAGAATCTGTGAGTATTTGACTGTGTATCATATTTATATAGCACTTTTTCTCTAGTGCTTTACATAGTGAAACTCATTATTTACATTTTTAAAGGGGGAACATTATCACAATTTCAAAAGGGTTAAAAACAATAAAAATCAGTTCCCAGTGGCTTGTTGTATTTTTTGATTTTTTTTTCTAAATTTTACCGGTCTCGGAATATCCCTTATTTTCGCTACCTTCGAAACCACTATCCATTTCCCTGTGACGTCATACAGTGCTGCCAATGTAAACAAACAATGGGAACACCACAGCAAGATATAGCGACATTAGCTCGGATTCAAACTCGGATTTCAGCTATTTAAGCGATTCAACAGATTATGCATGTATTGAAACAGATGGTTGGAGTATGAAAGTATTGAAAAAGAACCTGAAGCTATTTAGCAGATAGCTATTGACGCTATTCATAGCCATAGCATGGCCGAATAGCTGCGTTAGCATCGCCGGTAAAATGTCAATCAATCAATCAGTGTTTACTTATATAGCCCTAAATCACTAGTGTCTCAAAGGGCTGCACAAACCACTACGACATCCTCGGTAGGCCCACATAAGGGCAAGAAAAACTCACACCCAGTGGGACGTCGGTGACAATGATGACTATGAGAACCTTGGAGAGGAGGAAAGCAATGGATGTCGAGCGGGTCTAACATGATACTGCGAAAGTTCAATCCATAATGGATCCAACACAGTCGCGAGAGTCCAGTCCAAAGCGGATCCAACACAGCAGCGAGAGTCCCGTTCACAGCGGAGCCAGCAGGAAACCATCCCAAGCGGAGGCGGATCAGCAGCGCAGAGATGTCCCCAGCCGATACACAGGCGAGCGGTACATGGCCACCGGATCGGACCGGACCCCCTCCACAAGGGAGAGTGGGACATAAGAGAAAAAGAAAAGAAACGGCAGATCAACAGGTCTAAAAAGGGAGTCTATTTAAAGGCTAGAGTATACAAATGAGTTTTAAGGTGAGACTTAAATGCTTCTACTGAGGGGGCATCTCGAACTGTTACCGGGAGGGCATTCAAGAGTACTGGAGCCCGAAATGAAAACACTCTATAGCCCGCAGACTTTTTTTGGGCTTTGGGAATCACTAATAAGCCGGAGTCCTTTGAACGCAGATTTCTTGCCGGGACATATGGTACAATACAATCGGCAAGATAGGATGGAGCTAGACCGTGTAGTATTTTATACGTAAGTAGTAAAACCTTAAAGTCACATCTTAAGTGCACAGGAAGCCAGTGCTGGTGAGCCAGTACAGGGGTAATGTGATCAAACTTTCTTGTTCTTGTCAAAAGTCTAGCAGCCGCATTTTGTACCAACTGTAATCTTTTAATGCTAGACATGGGGAGACCCGAAAATAATACGTTACAGTAATCGAGACGAGGCGTAACAAATGCATGGATAATGATCTCAGCGTCTTTAGTGGACAGAATGGAGCGAATTTTAGCGATATTACGGCGATGAAAGAAGGCCGTTTTAGTAACGCTTTTAATGTGTGACTCAAAGGAGAGAGTTGGGTCGACCAAACGATCAGGACTTTCACATTTTGTGACACTGGAGCAACTTACCGGTCGATCTACGTTCCCGTCCTCACCTATGGTCATGAGCTTTGGGTCATAACCGAAAGGATAAGATCACGGGTACAAGCGGCCGAAATGAGTTTGGGGCTCTCCCTTAGAGATAGGGTGAGAAGCTCTGCCATCCGGGAGGAACTCAAAGTAAAGCCGCTGCTCCTTCACATCGAGAGGAGCCAGATGAGGTGGTTCGGGCATCTGGTCAGGATGCCACCCGAACGCCTCCCTAGGGAGGTGTTTAGGGCACGTCCAACCGGTAGGAGGCCACGGGGAAGACCCAGGACACGTTGGGAAGACTATGTCTCCCGGCTGGCCTGGGAACGCCTCGGGATCCCCCGGGAAGAGCTAGACGAAGTGTCTGGGGAGAGGGAAGTCTGGGTTTCCCTGCTTAGGCTGCTGCCCCCACGACCCGACCTCGGATAAGCGGAAGATGGATGGATGGATGGATGGAAAGAATAGTGAACAACAGGCTGAATAAGTGTACGTTATATCAGTGATCCCCAACCTTTTTGTATCCGCGGACCGGTCAACGCTTAATAATTTGTCCCGCGGCCCGGTGGGGGTGTCCTTTTTTTTTCTCTTTTTTTTCTTTCTTCTTTGTCATGAAAGAGGGACGTTTTTGTCATGAAAAAGGGTTTTTTTTTGTGGTGGGTGCACTATTTGTAAGTGCATATTGTGTTGATTTAATAAAAAATATTTTTTTTTATTGTATTTTATAATAAAAAATTATTCTGCGGCCCGGTGGTTGGGGACCACTGCGTTATATGATGCGTAAATAACCAACTGAGAAGGTGCCTGGTATGTTAACGTAACATATTATGGTAAGAGTCATTCAAATAACTATAACATGATCCTTCGCCCGGATCTTTTATTGTTTTGGTTTTTAAATCCTTTTGTGTTTTGTCGATCGTTCAGGACTCTTCCTCTTCTTGGTTTTTGCACTTCCTGTTTTATCTTGTTACCATGGTTTTCTCATTTGTTCCACCTGCTCTTGTTTGTAACGCGCACCTGTGTTCTGATTGTTACTTTAGTATTTAAGCCTGCCTTCGACCTCAGTTCATTCTTGATCCGTTGTTTCCTATCAGCGAAACTCACGTTGGTATCTTCTCTATGTCTTCACTTGTGCTAAGTCTCGCCTTAGTGAATTATATTTATATAGCGCTTTTCTCAAGTGACTCAAAGCGCTTTACATAGTGAAACCCAATATCTAAGTTACATTTAAAGCAGTGTGGGTGGCACTGGGAGCAGGTGGGTAAAGTGTCTTGCCCAAGGACACAACGGCAGTGACTGGGATGGCGGAAGCGGGAATCGAACCTGCAACCCTCAAGTTGCTGGCACGGCCACTCTACCAACCGAGCTATACCGAGCTTATCGTGCGCTCGGGACGTCAATTTTTGGACTCTGGACTCCCTGCTAGTTAGCGTTAGCTTCTCGTGCCTTTTCTTTACTGTTTTTCTACCAGTGTTCTTTTATTTTTGTATTAATCCAAGCTCCTACTTGCAATTCCTGCCTGTTTTGGTCCATTTGCATCTTGGGGTGACTCAACACGCATCCACAATGCGCTTCCAACGTGACACATGCTATACGTTTACCAAAAATCTGTCACTAAATCCCATGAAATCTTATACGTCTAGTCTCTTACGTGAATGAGCTAAATAATATTATTTAATATTTTACGGTAATGTGTTAATAATTTCACACATAAGTCGCCCCTGAGTATAAGTCGCACCCCCAAACTATGAAAAAAAACAGAGACTTATAGTCCGAAAAATACAGTAAATGTATGCATATTTGAAATAAACACAAACCTTGACCACAACATAAGATACTAATACACAGAAGACATAAATAAGACTTGTTTTAGCTATTCATTTCAGCCAAATATATGTAGAATATGCTTTATTTGACTTTTTTTTTTTTCCTGTTAATTTAAAGGCCTACTGAAATGAGATTTTCATATTTAAACGGGGATAGCAGGTCCATTCTATTCGTCATACTTGATCATTTCGCGATATTGCCATATTTTTGCTGAAATAATTTAGCAGAGAACATTGACGATAAAGTTCGGAACTTTTGGTCGCTGATAAAAAAGCCTTGCCTGTACCGGAAGTAGCAGACGATGTGCACGTGACGTCACGGGTTGTGGAGCTCCTCACATCTGAACATTGTTTACAATCATGGCCACTAGCAGTGAGAGCGATTCGGACCGACAAAAGGGACGATTTCCCCATTAATTTGAGCGAGGATGAAATATTCGTGGATGAGGAAAGGGAGAGTGAAGGACTAGGAAAAAAAAAGACTATACAGTGGGAGCGATTCAGGTGTTATTAGACAAATTTACTAGGATTAATTCTGGAAGGGCTTCACGGTGGGAGAGGGGTTAGTGCGTCTGCCTCACAAAACGAAGGTCCTGCAGTCCTGGGTTCAAATCCAGGCTCGGGATCTTTCTGTGTGGAGTTTGCATGTTCTCCCCGTGAATGCGTGGGTTCCCTCCGGGTACTCCGGCTTCCTCCCACTTCCAAAGACATGCACCTGGGGATAGGTTGATTGGCAACACTAAATTGGCCCTAGTGTGTGAATGTGAGTGTGAATGTTGTCTGTCTATCTGTGTTGGCCCTGCGATGAGGTGGCGACTTGTCCAGGGTGTACCCATCCTTCCGCCCGATTGTAGCTGAGATAGGCGCCAGCGCCCCCCGCGACCCCAAAAGGGAATAAGCGGTAGAAAATGGATGGATGGATGGATAATTCTGGAAAATCCCTTATTGTGTTACTAGTGTTTTAGTGAGATTATATGGTCGTACTGTACAACTTGAAGGTCGGCCCCGCACCTTTCTTCAGCACCAGTCGACGGGTGGTGGCGATGCCCATCTCTGCCATTCACAAGGGACCCTCTTCGAAACACGATCTTTCCAAATGATCGCTGCATACTACACTGTACTTTGTGTGTGTGGTCCAAATCAGACCCTGTTCGCTTGACCGCTCTGTTCCATAGTAAAGCTTTACCGTCATCTTTCGGGAATGTAAACAATGAAACACCGGCTGTGTTTGTGTTGCTAAAGGCGGCCGCGATACACCGCTTCCCACCTACAGCTTTCTTCTTTGACGTCTCCATTATTCATTGAACAAATTGCAAAAGATCCAGCAACACAGATGTCCAGAATACTGTGAAATTGTGCGATGAAAACAGACTTGTAGCTGTGAAAGGTGCTGGAACAAAATGTCCTCTACAATGCGTGACATCACGCGCACGCGTCATCATACCGCGACGTTTCAGCAGGATATTTCGGCGGGAAATTTAAAATTGCAATTTAGTAAACTAAAGCGGCCGTATTGGCATGTGTTGCAATGTTAATATTTCATCATTGATATATAAACTATCAGACTGCGTGGTCGCTAGTAGTGGCTTTCAGTAGGCCTTTAACCACAACATAATAACAGAACATAAGATACTAATACATATAAGACATAAACAAGACTTGTTTTAGCTATTGATTTCAGACAAATATATGCAGAATATGCTTTATTTGACTTTTGTTTTTTTTCCGGTCGAATGTTGTCAAACCGCAATAGTCGAAGTTCAAATTGGCGAAGGACGACGGTGGCAACGTTTCTGTTTCTAAATAAAGGCCTCGCCTCTAACAAAACGACACCCCCAATTACAGCTGAGTGGTTTACAACAAAACACCAGTCAGCACAACACAAGCTGCTGTTCGAAGTAAACCGGAGCATTTTAGGAATTAATGGCCCTCATTTGTGGTAACACGTTTGTGTGTGTGTGTGTGTGTGTGTGTGTGTGTGTGTGTGTGTGTGTGTGTTGAGTGGGTAGTGTATCATTGTGATTAAAGGCCTACTGAAAGCCACTACTAGCGACCACGCAGTCTGATAGTTTATATATCAATGATGAAATATTAACATTGCAACACATGCCAATACGGCCGCTTTAGTTTACTAAATTACAATTTTAAATTTCCCGCGGAGTTTCTTGTTGAAAACGTCGCGAAATGATGATGCGTGTTTGTGACGTCTCGGGTTGGAGGGGACATATTAGCCAGCACCACTAAAAGTCGTCTCTTTTCATCGCATAATTACACAGTAATTGTTGCTGAATCTTTTGCAATTTGTTCAATTAATAATGGAGACGTCAAAGAAGAATGCTGTTGGTGGAAAGCGGTGGATTGCGGCGGCCTTTAGCAACCGAAACACAGCCGGTGTTTCTTTGTTTGTTGTGAAGCTTTAACACAGAGCGGTCAAGCGAACATGTTTCTCTACGTCAACCAGCAAGTTTTTGGGATGGGAAAATTGTGATATTAAGTCGGATCTTACCGGAGACTTGAGTGGATTATGCGACCTCTGTAGCTGTCAAAAAGGCAGTTGTCATCTTGGCTCCTCTCAGAGACACTGGCGTTCACCGCAGCCCTCCGACTTTCAGGTATGACTTTATAATCTCACTAAATCACTATTAACACAATAAGCAGATAAGGGATTTTCCGGAATCATCCTAGTAAATGTGTCTAATAACATCTGATTCGCTCACATTGCCGTCGCCTTTTCTTTCTAGTGCTTCACTCTAACTTTCCTCATCCACGAATATTTCATCCTCGCTCAAATTAATGGGGAAATTGTCGCTTTCTCGGTCCGAATCGCTCTCGCTGCTGGTGGCCATGATTGTAAACAATGTTCTGTGACGAGCTCCACAACCCGTGATGTCACGCGCACATCGTCTGCTACTTCCGGTACAGGCAAGGCTTTTTTATTAGCGACCAAAAGTTGCAGACTTTATCGTCGATGTTCTCTACTAAATCCTTTCAGCGAAAGTATGGCAATATCGCGAAATGATCACGTATGAGCAGAGGTGGGTAGTAACACGCTACATTTACTCCGTTACATCTACTTGAGTAACTTTTGGGATAAATTGTACTTCTAAGAGTAGTTTTTATGCAACATACTTTTACTTTTACTGGAGTATATTTATAGAGAAGAAACGTTACTTTTACTCCGCTCCATTTATCGACAATCAGCTCGTTACTCGCTACTTTTTTTTTATTGATCTGTTAATGCACGTTTTGTCTGTTTTGATTTTGTCAGACACGCATTCAAAGTAGGATCTACGCATGCCTGCGTTTCACCAATCACATGCAGTCACTGGTGACGTTGGACCAATCAAACAAAACCAGGCGGTCACGTGACCGTCACACGTCGAATCCGACCTAAACAAGTTGAAAAACTTATTGGGGTGTTACCATTTAGTGATCAATTGTACGGAATATGTTCTGTACTGTGCAATCTACTAATAAAAGTTTCAATCAATCAATCAAAAGTGTAAAGGAAAAAAGACACGTTTTATTTCAACCGTACTTCCCGTCAAAAGCCTAAAGACTGATTGCACAGTTCCTGTCTTCACAATAAAAGTGCCGCTCCATCGCGCCTGCGCTAACAAAATAAGAGTCTCCGAAAGCCAGCGCAAACAAACTAGCAAGCTACGGAGTTTGCCGCCAATGTATTTCTTGTAAAGTGTATAAAGACGAATATGGAAGCTGGACAAATACGATGTCAAAAACCAACGACTTTCATGTGGTATTAGACAGAAAAGAGGAACTTTTTTTCTCCTCCATTTGAAAACGTGGACGTTATCAGCACTACAATGCAAGTCATCAGAATCAGGTAATACACCAACTTATATTCTTGTCTTCATGAAAGATAGGAATCTATGTGTTAAACATGCATGTATATTCATTAAAACACCTTTAACATGTCAACAAAAACGGCAAAATAAAAAACTATAAATTATATACTGTGTATATATATATATATATATATACATATATGATGATTGAGGGAACCCCTCATGAAACAGTTCTGTAGAGATGAAGTAGTCTTGTGATTTTTCCCACAACTACATATTGCGCTCTACCACGGTATCGAGCACTATTCTCTGGATAATCCAATCAAGACATATATGATATGTGTGTATGTATATGTATATATGAGGTAGATCACCTCGACTTGGTCATTTATTAAGTAATTGATTAACGTTGTAAAACTTATTCGGGTGTTACCATTTAGTGGTCAATTGTACGGAATATGTACTGTACTGTGCAATCTACTAATACAAGTTTCAATCAATCAATCAATCAATCAATCAATCAATAAATGCCTACTGAGCTTATGGTGCTGTTAAGTTATTGTGGCTCAATGTGCCATTTTTTTATTTTATTTTAATGTACTATTATTTAATATATATTATTGTTTTAGTTGCTTAAGAGATATTCCTGGCTCTGAATTTGCTCATTGCTATTTTTATGTTTTTGTGCATTATTTGTTGCCGTAATCAGGTTACTCATCAGTTACTCAGTACTTGAGTCGTTTTTTCACAACATACTTTTTACTTTTACTCAAGTAAATATTTGAGTGACTACTCCTTACTTTTACTTGAGTAATAAATCTCTAAAGTAACAGTACTCTTACTTGAGTACAATTTCTGGCTACTCTACCCACCTCTGAGTATGACACATAGAATGGACCTGCTATCCCCGTTTAAATAGGAAAATGTCATTTCAATAGGCCTTGAAGTGGACTAACAACCACCCTGACAGCTGCGCACAGATGCCCCATAGCAGCGATGAAGTGGTTATGGCGGCCGTACAGTAGATACAGAAGTAACCAGGATGCAGACTAACAAACTGCTTCTTGCACTCTGGGGGGATACACCATGAGCAGTATCGATTCAGCATCAGCGTATCAACAATAACGAGCACGGCGGGCAGTTTGATAACAAAGCTCTTTTTGTCTCCGCAGTCAGCTGGATAAAAACCACATCGGCTGCATCGAGGACGGCGCCTTCAGAGCTCTGAGAGGCTTGGAAGTGCTGTGAGTATAACCCACATTATGTCACCAACACATCCTTAGTTTGTTTCCCTCATCCCTTTGGAGACTGAGGATCCTGCAGCACATGGTACTGTTTTTCTATTTACAGTAATGCACTGTAAAAAAAAAAAAAAAAAGGCCATATATTTTACATTGAGAAAAAATGGCAACTTCGTCACCGGAATTTTAATGTCAAAACAACAGTTTTTCCATTTTCAGTAATTAGTTGGGGGGGAAAACTGCACATTTTATTGTAAAATTCTGGTTTTACCGTAAAAAAGCTATATTTTTGCCATTGATGGCATGTTCACAAGGCTGTACTGTAAAAAAAAAAAAAAAGTACATTTTACTGTAAAAACCTGACCAGAAATTTACCGTGCCATTTGTCATTTACAGTAATGTGCTGTCAAAACAGGGAACTTAGATTTTACAGTAAAAAAAAAAAAAATAGCTGCACAGTCGGCAGAATTTTCCGGTAAAAATAACCATGGTACTGTTTTTTTCAATTTACAGTAATGCACTGTAAAAAAAATGGCCATAGATTTTACGGTAAAAAAAAATGGCAGTTTAATCACCGGAATTTTAACGTCAAAACAAGTTTTTCCATTTACAGTAATTTGGTGGGGGAAAAAAACTGTTTATTTTTTTGTAAAATTCTGGTTTTACCGTAAAAAAGCTATATTTTTGCCATTGATGGCATGTTCACAAGGCTGTACTGTAAAAAAAAAAAAAAAGGCACATTTTACTGTAAAAACCTGACCAGAAATTTACCGTGCCATTTGTCATTTACAGTAATGCGCTGTCAAAACAGGGAACTTAGATTTTACAGTAAAAAAAAATAGCTGCACAGTCGGCAGAGTTTTGCGGTAAAAATAACAATGGTAGTGTTTTTCAATTTACAGTAATGCACTGTAAAAAAAAATGGCCATACATTTTACGTTACAAAAAAATGGCAGCTTCGTCACTGGAATTTTAACATCAAAACAAGTTTTTCCATTTACAGTAATTTGGTGGGGAAAAAAACTGTATATTTTTTTTGTAAAATTCTGGTTTTACCGTAAAAAAGCTATATTTTTGCCATTGATGGCATGTTCACAAGGCTGTACTGTAAAAAAAAAAAAAGTCACATTTTACTGTAAAAACCTGACCAGAAATTTACCGTGCCATTTGTCATTTACAGTAATGTGCTGTCAAAACAGGGAACTTAGATTTTACAGTAAAAAAAAAAGTAGCTGCACAGTCGGCAGAATTTTCCGGTAAAGATAACCATGGTACTGTTTTTTTCTATTTACAGTAATGCACTGTAAAAAAAAATGGCCATAGATTTTACGGTAAAAAAAATGGCAGTTTAATCACCGGAATTTTAACGTCAAAACAAGTTTTTCCATTTACAGTAATTTGGTGGGGGGAAAAAAACTGTATATTTTTTTGTAAAATTCTGGTTTTACCGTAAAAAAGCTATATTTTTGCCATTGATGGCATGTTCACAAGGCTGTACTGTAAAAAAAAAAAAAAAAAAGTCACATTTTACTGTAAAAACCTGACCAGAAATGTACCGTGCCATTTGTCATTTACAGTAATGTGCTGTCAAAACAGGGAACTTAGATTTTACAGTAAAAAAAAAAAATAGCTGCACAGTCAGCAGAATTTTGCGGTAAAAATAACCATGGTACTGTTTTTTTCTATTTACAGTAATGCACTGTAAAAAAAAACGGCCATAGATTTTACGGTAAAAAAAAAATGGCAGTTTAATCACCGGAATTTTAACGTCAAAACAAGTTTTTCCATTTACAGTAATTTGGTGGGAGGAAAAAAATGTAAATTTTTTTGTGAAATTCTGGTTTTACCGTAAAAAAGCTATATTTTTGCCATTGATGGCATGTTCACAAGGCTGTACTGTAAAAAAAAAAAAAAAGTCACATTTTACTGTAAAAACCTGACCAGAAATTTACCGTGCCATTTGTCATTTACAGTAATGCGCTGTCAAAACAGGGAACTTAGATTTTACAGTAAAAAAAAATAGCTGCACAGTCGGCAGAATTTTCCGGTAAAAATAACCATGGTACTGTTTTTTTCTATTTACAGTAATGCACTGTAAAAAAAACGGCCATAGATTTTACGTTAAAAAAAAAAAATGGCAGTTTAATCACCGGAATTTTAACGTCAAAACAAGTTTTTCCATTTACAGTAATTTGGTGGGGGAAAAAAACCTGTATATTTTTTTGTAAAATTCTGGTTTTACTGTAAAAAAAGCTATATTTTTGCCATTGATGGCATGTTCACAAGGCTGTACTGTAAAAACAAAAAAAGTCACATTTTACTGTAAAAACCTGACCAGAAATTTACCGTGCCATTTGTCATTTACAGTAATGCGCTGTCAAAACAGGGAACTTAGATTTTACAGTAAAAAAAAAACAATAGCTGCACAGTCGGCAGAATTTTCCGGTAAAAATAACCATGGTACTGTTTTTTTCTATTTACAGTAATGCACTGTAAAAAAAAACGGCCATAGATTTTACGGTAAAAAAAAATGGCAGTTTAATCACCGGAATTTTAACGTCAAAACAAGTTTTTCCATTTACAGTAATTTGGTGGGGGAAAAAAAACTGTATATTTTTTTGTAAAATTCTGGTTTTACCGTAAAAAAAGCTATATTTTTGCCATTGATGGCATGTTCACAAGGCTGTACTGTAAAAAAAAAAAAAAAAGTCACATTTTACTGTAAAAACCTGACCAGAAATGTACCGTGCCATTTGTCATTTACAGTAATGCGCTGTCAAAACAGGGAACTTAGATTTTACAGTAAAAAAAATAAAAATAGCTGAACAGTCGGCAGAATTTTCCGGTAAAAATAACCATGGTACTGTTTTTTTCTATTTACAGTAATGCACTGTAAAAAAAAACGGCCATAGATTTTACGGTAAAAAAAAAATGGCAGTTTAATCACCGGAATTTTAACGTCAAAACAAGTTTTTCCATTTACAGTAATTTGGTGGGAGGAAAAAAATGTAAATTTTTTTGTGAAATTCTGGTTTTACCGTAAAAAAGCTATATTTTTGCCATTGATGGCATGTTCACAAGGCTGTACTGTAAAAAAAAAAAAAAAGTCACATTTTACTGTAAAAACCTGACCAGAAATTTACCGTGCCATTTGTCATTTACAGTAATGCGCTGTCAAAACAGGGAACTTAGATTTTACAGTAAAAAAAAATAGCTGCACAGTCGGCAGAATTTTCCGGTAAAAATAACCATGGTACTGTTTTTTTCTATTTACAGTAATGCACTGTAAAAAAAACGGCCATAGATTTTACGTTAAAAAAAAAAAATGGCAGTTTAATCACCGGAATTTTAACGTCAAAACAAGTTTTTCCATTTACAGTAATTTGGTGGGGGAAAAAAACTGTATATTTTTTTGTAAAATTCTGGTTTTACTGTAAAAAAAGCTATATTTTTGCCATTGATGGCATGTTCACAAGGCTGAACTGTAAAAACAAAAAAAGTCACATTTTACTGTAAAAACCTGACCAGAAATTTACCGTGCCATTTGTCATTTACAGTAATGCGCTGTCAAAACAGGGAACTTAGATTTTACAGTAAAAAAAAAACAATAGCTGCACAGTCGGCAGAATTTTCCGGTAAAAATAACCATGGTACTGTTTTTTTCTATTTACAGTAATGCACTGTAAAAAAAAACGGCCATAGATTTTACGGTAAAAAAAAATGGCAGTTTAATCACCGGAATTTTAACGTCAAAACAAGTTTTTCCATTTACAGTAATTTGGTGGGAGGAAAAAAATGTAAATTTTTTTGTGAAATTCTGGTTTTACCGTAAAAAAGCTATATTTTTGCCATTGATGGCATGTTCACAAGGCTGTACTGTAAAAAAAAAAAAAAAGTCACATTTTACTGTAAAAACCTGACCAGAAATGTACCGTGCCATTTGTCATTTACAGTAATGCGCTGTCAAAACAGGGAACTTAGATTTTACAGTAAAAAAAATAAAAATAGCTGAACAGTCGGCAGAATTTTCCGGTAAAAATAACCATGGTACTGTTTTTTTCTATTTACAGTAATGCACTGTAAAAAAAAACGGCCATAGATTTTACGGTAAAAAAAAAATGGCAGTTTAATCACCGGAATTTTAACGTCAAAACAAGTTTTTCCATTTACAGTAATTTGGTGGGAGGAAAAAAATGTAAATTTTTTTGTGAAATTCTGGTTTTACCGTAAAAAAGCTATATTTTTGCCATTGATGGCATGTTCACAAGGCTGTACTGTAAAAAAAAAAAAAAAGTCACATTTTACTGTAAAAACCTGACCAGAAATTTACCGTGCCATTTGTCATTTACAGTAATGCGCTGTCAAAACAGGGAACTTAGATTTTACAGTAAAAAAAAATAGCTGCACAGTCGGCAGAATTTTCCGGTAAAAATAACCATGGTACTGTTTTTTTCTATTTACAGTAATGCACTGTAAAAAAAACGGCCATAGATTTTACGTTAAAAAAAAAAAATGGCAGTTTAATCACCGGAATTTTAACGTCAAAACAAGTTTTTCCATTTACAGTAATTTGGTGGGGGAAAAAAACCTGTATATTTTTTTGTAAAATTCTGGTTTTACTGTAAAAAAAGCTATATTTTTGCCATTGATGGCATGTTCACAAGGCTGAACTGTAAAAACAAAAAAAGTCACATTTTACTGTAAAAACCTGACCAGAAATTTACCGTGCCATTTGTCATTTACAGTAATGCGCTGTCAAAACAGGGAACTTAGATTTTACAGTAAAAAAAAAACAATAGCTGCACAGTCGGCAGAATTTTCCGGTAAAAATAACCATGGTACTGTTTTTTTCTATTTACAGTAATGCACTGTAAAAAAAAACGGCCATAGATTTTACGGTAAAAAAAAATGGCAGTTTAATCACCGGAATTTTAACGTCAAAACAAGTTTTTCCATTTACAGTAATTTGGTGGGGGAAAAAAAACTGTATATTTTTTTGTAAAATTCTGGTTTTACCGTAAAAAAAGCTATATTTTTGCCATTGATGGCATGTTCACAAGGCTGTACTGTAAAAAAAAAAAAAAAGTCACATTTTACTGTAAAAACCTGACCAGAATTTTACCGTGCCATTTGTCATTTACAGTAATGCGCTGTCAAAACAGGGAACTTAGATTTTACAGTAAAAAAAAAAAGTAGCTGCACAGTCGGCAGAATTTTCCGGTAAAAATAACCATGGTACTGTTTTTTTCTATTTACAGTAATGCACTGTAAAAAAAAATGGCCATAGATTTTACGGTAAAAAAAAATGGCAGTTTAATCACCGGAATTTTAACATCAAAACAAGTTTTTCTATTTACAGTAATTTGGTGGGGGAAAAAACTGTATATGTTTTTGCAAAATTCCGGTTTTACCGTAAAAAAGCTATATTTTTGCCATTGATGGCATGTTCACAAGGCTGTACTGTAAAAAAAAAAAAAAAAGTC
>NC_084619.1:7764768-7774768 GCF_033978795.1 Nerophis ophidion
GCTCCAGGAGCGCATATTAATGCTGAGACATCATTAAAAGTCAATTACATTGTTGCTCTTTTCCTCCCGCAGAACCCTGAACAACAACAACATCAGCAGCATCCCGGTTTCCAGCTTCAACCACATGCCCAAACTGCGAACCTTGTGAGTGACACATATTTTCCTGCTTTAAAGGCCTACTGAAAGCCACTACTAGCGACCACGCAGTCCGATAGTTTATATATCAATGATGAAATATTAACATTGCAACACATGCCAATACGGCCTTTTTAGTTAACTAAATCGCGGAATGATGACGCGTGTTTGTGACGTTATTGATTGGAGAGGACATATTAGCCCAGCACCACTTATGACTTAAAGTTGTCTCTTTTCATCGCATAATTACACAGTAATTTGGACATCTGTGTTGCTGAATCTTTTGCAATTTGTTCAATTAATAATGGAGACGTCAAAGAAGAATGCTGTTAGTGGAAAGCGGTGTATTGCAGCTGCCTTTAGCAACCGAGACACAGCCGGTGTTTCTTTGTTTGTTGTGAAGCTTTAACACAGAGCGGTCAAGCGAACATGTTTCTCTACGTCAACCAGCATGTTTTTGGATGGGAAAATTGTAATATGTATCTTACCGGAGACATTAGTGGATTATGCGTCCTCCTGCAGTAGCTGTTAAAAAAGGCAGCTGTGAGCTTGGCTCCTCAGCTTCTCTCTGAGACACTGCCTTGTTCACCGCAGCCATCTGACTTTCAGGTATGTCTTTACAATCTCACTAAAACATTATTTAAACAATAAGCAGATAAGGGATCTTCCAGAATGATCCTAGTAAATGTGTCTAATTACATCTGAAACGTTCACACTGCCGCCGCCCGGAGCCGTCGCTTTTTATTTCATTTTAGTTTATTTTTTTCTAGTCCTTCACTATCAATATCCTCATCCTCGCTCAAATTAATGGGGAAATTATCGCTTTCTCGGTCCGAATTGCTCTTGCTGCTGGAGGCTATGATTATAAACAATGTGAGGATGTGAGGAACCCTACAACCCGTGACGTAAAGGCAAGGCTTTTTTTATTAGCGACCAAAAGTTGCGAAGCTTTAGCGAACATGTTTCTCTACCACATGTCAACCAGCAAGGTTTTGTATACGAAAATTGTGATATTAAGTCGGCTCTTACGGGAGACTTGAGCGGATAATGCGACCTCTAGCAGCTATCCAAAAACCAACACCGTGCGTAAACTCACAACAAATTACACGCCTGAAAATCAGTCAGCTGTTGCCGTATCCGTAATACGCCGATAGGGAGAAGTTTTTATTAAGACGATGAGTCGGGTGTGTTTCGACCGCCGCCGAACCCCTGAGGCCGACTCACCGAACCCAGGTTAAGAACCACTGCATTAGACACATTTTTACCTGCACCCTGCCTCACGCTGTTTCCGACTTTAGCTACCTGCTGCCACCTACTGATATGGAAGAGTATTACAGGGTTACTCTGCCGAGCTATTGACAGCACTGACACTCAGGGGTGTCAAACTCTGGCCCTTGAGGCAATATCAATCATCAATCAATCAATGTTTATTTATATAGCCCCAAATCACAAATGTCTCAAAGGACTGCACAAATCATTACGACTACAACATCCTCGGAAGAACCCACAAAAGGGCAAGGAAAACTCACACCCAGTGGGCAGGGAGAATTCACATTCAGTGGGACGCCAGCGACAATGCTGACTATGAGAAACCTTGGAGAGGACCTCAGATGTGGGCAACCCCCCCCCTCTAGGGGACCGAAAGCAATGGATGTCGAGCGGGTCCAACATGATACTGCGAAAGTTCAATCCACAGTGGCTCCAAGACAGCAGCGAGAGTCCCGTCCACAGGAAACCATCTCGAGCGGATCAGCAGCGTAGAGATGTCCCCAACCGATACAGGCGAGCGGTCCATCCTGGGTCCCGACGAGCGGTCCATCCTGGGTCTCGACTCTGGACAGTCAGTACTTCATCCATGGTCATCGGACCGGACCCCCTCCACAAGGGAGGGGGGGACATAGGAGAAAGAAAAGAAGCGGCAGATCAACTGGTCTAAAAAGGAGGTCTATTTAAAGGCTAGAGTATACAGATGAGTTTTAAGATGAGACTTAAATGCTTCTACTGAGGTAGCATCTCGAACTGTTACCGGGAGGGCATTCCAGAGTACTGGAGCCCGAACGGAAAACGCTCTATAGCCCGCAGACTTTTTTTGAGCTCTAGGAATCACTAATAAGCCGGAGTCTTTTGAACGCAGATTTCTTGCCGGGACATACGGTACAATACAATCGGCAAGATAGGCTGGAGCTAGACCGTGTAGTATTTTATACGTAAGTAGTAAAACCTTAAAGTCACATCTTAAGTGCACAGGAAGCCAGTGCAGGTGAGCCAGTACATCAATATCAAATTAACATTAGAGCTGGCCCGCCGGTATTCTACAGCGGCGGTGTCGCTGTAACACCGCATTCACCGCTAATACTCATACTTGCTAAACCCCTCCTCCCCCCCGATTTTCCAAGGAGACTCCCAAATTTCAGTGCCCCTCAAGAAAATCACAGGGGGCAACCATTCTCCCAAATTTCTCCCAATTCCCACCCGGACAACAATATTGGGGGCGTGCCTTAAAGGCACTGCCTCAAGCGTCCTCTAAAACCTTTTGTCACGTCCGCTTTTCCTACGTAGAAACAGCGTGCCGGCCTAGTCACATGATATATGTGGCTTTTACACACACGCGATGCAAACTTGGTCAACAGCCATACAGGTCACACTGAGGGTGGCCGTATAAGTAACTTTAAGGCTGATACAAATATGCGCCACACTGTGAACCAACACTAAACGAGAATGACAAGCAAATTTCGGGAGAACGTCCGCACTGTAACACAACATAAACACAACAGTGACCGCCTTGCGGCACTTACTCCACAGAAGTTACCGCAAAATCCACGTTTTGTAGGCGTAGAAGGCGGGGAAAAGGGAGTTGTCAAGGGATCGTGCCGGAAGTGAACACGTCGGGCTGCGTGCGCCAAGGCGAGAACCAATAACCGAGCTCTTCCCGCGGAAAAAAAAAAATGCACAGTTTATGCCAAACTAGCCGCACAAAACATCCACCTCAGTCAAAAATAACGAGTTGCGATTACTGTATTTCCTTGAATTGCCGCCGGGGCGCTAATTAATTTAAAACCTCTTCTCACTCCGGCATTTACCAAAGGCATGCGGTAAATTTAGGCCTGCGTTTGTAAGATTAGATTAGATTTAGGTATATTGGTCCCCGTTGGGGAAATTCATTTTCACTGCCGTACATTTAAACATAAAGACATTGCACATCACAAAACAAAGATAACACAAAGACGTGGGGCGGCATAGCTCAGTTGGTAAAGTGGCCGGTGCCAGCAACTTGAGGGTTGCAGGTTCGATTCCCGCTTCCGCCATCCTAGTCATTGCCGTTGTGTCCTTGGGCAAGACACTTTACCCACCTGCTCCCAGTGCCACCCACACTGGTTTAAATGTAACTTAGATATTGGGTTTGACGATGTAAAGCGCTTTGAGTCACTAGAGAAAAGCGCTATATAAATATATTTCACATAACAGAACAAATACACAGAAGCCTTTGCAGCACTACCTCTTCCTGGACGCTACAATATAAAAATGTATTATCAGCCTGTGGGAAAAGTTTATTTTGATATTTACCTGAGAAGGCTGCAAATAGAAAAGAGGCATTCAATTTCTATTTGTGAAGTGAAGTGAATTATATTTATATAGCGCTTTTCTCTAGTGACTCAAAGCGCTTTACATAGTGAAACTCAATATTTAAGTTACATTTAAACCAGTGTGGGTGGCACTGGGAGCAGGTGGGTAAAGTGTCTTGCCCAAGGACACAACGGCAGTGACTAGGATGGCGGAAGCGGGAATCGAACCTGCAACCTTCAAGTTGCTGGCACGGCCACTCTACCAACCGAGCTATACAGCCCCATATTTAAATTTGATTTGATATGCCATTGCTATTTTTAAATTATTAGTATTATTTGAAACTCCATTTTGCATGTCACTATAAAGTTATACAAGTCTCGCTTGTTCAATATTCAATGCAAAACTTGTTTGGGTCCCGATTAAAAGGTTAATTTGTTCAACCTTGGCCCGCGGCTTTGTTCAGTTTAGAATTTTGGCCCACTCTGTATTTGAGTTTGACACCCCTGCTCAACAACAACACTTAATTTGCAGACTATGATTACTGGTTTGCAAAAAAATATTTTTAACCCAAATAGGTGAACTTAGATCAGGGGTGCCCATTACGTCGATCGCGAGCTACCAGTCGACCGCGGGGGGTGTGTCAGTCGATCTCCAGCCAGGCTTTTAAAAAAAATAGACCGAAAAATTAGTGATCATCAGTCTTCACCAAGACGTCACTTAAATGACATTCACGGTACCCGAGGGTCTTGTGAGATGACGCTGGCTGCTGCAAGATCATTATTATGAAAATATGACCGAGAGGAAGGCGAGAAACACTTTTTATTTCAACAGACTCTCGCGCCGTACCTTCCGTCAAAACTCTAAAGGCCGACTGCACATTTCCTATCTTCACAATAAAAGCCCTGCTTTTTCTGCAGGCAAGCTACTTTTCAATTGACAAATTCGAGGGGATCTACCTCATTTTTATATATAATTTATATTTATTTATTTATGAAAGAGACATTTTTGTAGACAAGTTAAATGTGTTTAATGATAATACAAGCATGTGTAACACATATAGATGTCTTTCTTTCACAAAGACAAGAGTATAAGTTGGTGTATTACCTGATTCTGATGACTTGCATTGATTGGAATCAGACAGTAATGATGATAACGCCCACCTTTTCAAATGGAGGAGAAAAAAAGTTGTCCTTTCTGTACAATACCACATGAAAGTGGTTGGTTTTTGGCATCTATTTCATCCAGCTTCCATACACTTTACACGAAAAACGTTGGCGGCAAATTCCGTAGCTTGCTTGATTGACATTCACGGCACCCGAGGGTCTTGTGAGATGACGCTGGCTGCTGCCAGTTCATTATTATGAAAAAATGACTGAGAGGAAGGCGAGAAACACTTTTTATTTCAACAGACTCTCGCGCCGTACCTTCCGTCAAAACTCTAAAGGCCGACTGCACATTTCCTATCTTCACAATAAAAGCCCTGCTTCATGCTGCCTGCGCTAACTAAATACAGAGTCTCGGAAAACTGGCGTGCACAAGCGATCCCTCAGAAAGCTGGTGTGCGCATCACTTATGCACACCAGCTTTCCGAGACTCTTATTTTGTTAGCGCAGGCAGCATGAAGCAGGGCTTTTATTGTGAAGATAGGAAATGTGCAGTCGGCCTTTAGAGTTTTGACGGAAGGGACGGCGCGGAAGTCTGTTGAAATAAAAAGTGTTTCTCGCCTTCCTCTCTGTCATTTTTTCATAATAATGAACTGGCAGCAGCCAGCGTCATCTCACAAGACCCTCGGGTGCCGTGAATGTCAATCAAGCAAGCTACGGAATTTGCCGCCAATGTTTTTCGTGTAAAGTGTATGGAAGCTGGATGAATTAGATGCCAAAAACCAACCACTTTCATGTGGTATTGTACAGAAAGGACAACTTTTTTTTTCTCCTCCATTTGAAAATGTGGGCGTTATCATCATTACTGTCTGATTCCAATCAATGCAAGTCATCAGAATCAGGTAATACACCAACTTATATTCTTGTCTTTGTGAAAGAAAGACATCTATATGTGTTACACATGCTTGTATTATCATTAAACACATTTAACTTGTTTACAAAAATGTCTCTTTCATAAATAAATAAATATAAATGAGGTAGATCCCCTCGAGTTGGTCAATTGAAAAGTAGCTCGCCTGCAGAAAAAGTGTGGGCACCCCTGACTTAGATCATCTCCCACGGAACACCAGTCTGTATCTCACGGCCCACAGTGGTTGAAAAACACTGCACTAAACGGCCTCGGCAGAACGAGCGCTGAAGTCGATACGCTCTGTCCTTCCAGTCAGTATAGAGGGGGGCCCCACAGGAACCGCAGAGAACCACAGTGGGGTCTGCAGCAGAGCCAGGAGCTATTATCTCATCGAAACACAACAACAACCGACCCTTATAGACGCAAATAGGAGCCGATGATGTGATTACTAAATGTACAAATGAAAACACTCACTCCAACGTTCTTGCGGTGGCCTTTCGTTGCTTCCTCGCTCGCAGTGGGGCCACATTTTTTTTTCACCGCTCCAGCTATTGGTGTGTTGTATGCGTCTGTGCACATGGATACATGGTCAAAACACCAAAGCGGGCTATTCCGGACCAAAGGCAGCATTCCGGGAATGCCATGTTCGGAGTATTGGCTCCCTTCTCCGCATGCAGAAGGCATCATTTACCATCCTTCATGTTGCACGTTGTGGAGCGCCTTCAGCCACAGCGGTGGCTTGTGATGAGTTCAAGGAAAGAACAGACACGTTCGGGCTATTTGTGTCTTCACTGGCTGTCAAATTAACTGGCAATTGAGGCAGAAGGAGATCTTCAAATAGCTTCTTTTTTTTCTTTCTTTCTTTCTTTTACAGCCGTCTCCACTCCAACAATCTCAACTGTGACTGTCATCTGGGCTGGTTGGCCCAGTGGCTCCGGCAGAGGCCCACCATCGGTCTGTTCACCCAGTGCACGGCCCCGCCCGAGCTCAAAGGTCTCAATGTGGCCGAGGTGCAGAAACACGAGTTCAGCTGCTCGGGTAAGAGAGCGCCGAGAGGATTCGGCATCGTATTTAGAATGTAAATGTGGTTATCTAACCATGTTTGATTGATTGATTGATTGATACTGCACAGTTCAGTACATATTCCATACAATTGACCACTAAATGGTAACACCCGAATAAGTTTTTCAACTTGTTTAAGTCGGGGTCCACGTTAATCAATTCATGGTACAAATATATACTATCAGCATAATACAGTCATCACACAAGTTAATCATCATAGTATGTACATTGAATTATTTACATTATTTACAATCCGGGGGGTGGGATGAGGAGCTTTGGTTGATATCAGAACTTCAGTCATCAACAACTGCATCAACAGAGAAATGTGGACATTGAAACAGTGTAGGTCTTATTTAGTAGGATATGTACAGCCAGCAGAGAACATAGTGAGTTCACATAGCATAAGAACAAGTATATACATTAGAAGTACATTTGAGTTGTTTATAATCCGGGGAGATGGGATGTGGATGGAGGAGGGTATTAGTAAAGTGTTGAAGTTGTCTGGAGGTGTTGTTTTAGAGCGGTTTTGAAGGAATATAGAGATGCACTTACTTTTATACCTGTTGGGAGTGCATTCCACATTGATGTGGCATAGAAAGAGAATGAGTTAAGACCTTTGTTAGATCGGAATCTGGGTTTAACGTGGTTTGTGGAGCTCCCCCTGGCGGTCATTTACGTTAAGGAAATAGTTTGACATGTACTTCGGTATCAAGGAGGTGTAGCGGATTTTATAGACCAGGCTCAGTGCAAGTTGTTTTACTCTGTCCTCCACCCTGAGCCAGCCCACTTTGGAGAAGTGGGTTGGATTGAGGCGTGATCTGGGGTGGAGGTCTAAAAGTAACCGGACTAGCTTATTCTGGGATGTTTGGAGTCTAGATTTGAGGGTTTTGGAGGTGCAAGCGTAATCGAAGAAGGGTTGAATGAGAGTTCCCGCTAGAATCCTCAAGGTGCTTTTGTTGACCAGAGAGGAGAGTCTGTAGAGGAATCTCGTTCTTTGGTTGACCTTTTTGATCACCTTGGTTGCCATTTTATCACAGGAAAGATTAGCCTCTAGAATGGAACCTAGGTAGGTGATCTCATCCTTCCTGGTGATAACAATGTCTCCCACTTTTATAGTGAAGTCACTGACCTTCTTAAGGTTGATATGGGACCCAAATGGGATGGATTCCGTTTTACCTAAGTGTATGGATAGCTTGTTGTCAGCGAGCCAGGTGCAAATATTGAGGAGTTCAGCACTGAGGATTTGTTCCACCTGTGACTTGTCCTTGCCGGATACCAGCAGGGCCGAGTCACCCGCATACAGGAACAATTCACAGTGCCATGCTGATGGCATGTCATTCATGTATATTAGGAACAGTAAAGGTCCTAGTATACTGCCTTGGGGGACTCCACAGCTTACTGAGAGGGGAGGGGACATGGTGCCGTTCACCTCTACCACCTGTTTCCTCCCCTCCAAGTAAGATTGCATCCAGCTCGATGAGGTTTCGTCGAATCCGATTGCTCGGAGCTTATCCAACAGTATAGCGTGGTTAACAATGTCAAAGGCCTTCTGAATGTCCAGCATGACCATGCCGCAGTATTTGCCCGCGTCCACCTCATGTTTGATGTGGTCGGTTCTGTAGATCCTTGCCGGTGTCTTTTTTTCCCTGGTAGCTACTGTGACTCCCTTGTTTGCACACATATCTTCCCAGCTTGCAGGTCTTGGTGACCTGCTTTGTTTGGGTTGGAAGACTATTTTTAAACTAATAGTCTGGAATCGTTATGAATCGGTTCCAGAAACAAGCTTTTGCCCCCAGTCGCATTCTTAATGCTTATAACAGGGGTGGCCAAAATCCAGCCCGTGGGAAGTCCCATGTAAAAGAAATAAAAAATAAATAAATGAAAATACAATTATTATTATTATTATTTAAATTATTTATATTTTAAATCTGTCCTTTCTAATCCATTTTCTACTGCTTGTTACTCTTGGTGTCTCCTGGCCGCTCAGGCAAATCATATCGTCTAAAAATGCCTTTATAGGTTAGGCCTGTTTGGCTGGTTTCTCTGCTCTTCAGGGGATTTTTTTTCGTATGTATATATATATATATATATACATATATATATATATATATATATATATATATATATATATATATATATATATATATATATATATTTGTCAAAAAAAATATGTTTAATGTATTTAATGTGTTTTATTTTATCTAGTTATTTTTTATTTTGGTGAGTTTGGTGATCTTGTAAAGAAAAGAAAACGTATTTTAATATTTTGTCAATCAAAATGTACCTTATCGATGAAAATAGCAAACCACCAAAACCCAGAAAATTACCAAAATACAACAGGTTTGGAACTGCAGCGGAAAGCTGATCAGCGGAAAAATAATTTGTGATTAGTAACACTAAGTAGTTGTAATTATGTGTATTGATTTAGGGCTATATAAGTAAACATTGATATATATATATATATATATATATATATATATATATATATATATATATATATATATATATATATATATATGTATATATATATGTATATATATGTATATATATCTCTGTATATATATGTATATATATGTATATATATATGTGTATATATATGTATATATATGTATATATATATGTGTATATATGTATATATATATATATATGTATGTATATATATGTATCTATATATATATATATATATGTATATATATATATGTATGTATATATATATATATGTATATATATATGTATATATGTATATATATATGTACATATATATGTATGTATATATATATATGTATATATATATGTATGTATATATAAGTATATATATATATATGTATATATATATGTATGTATATATAAGTATATATATGTATATATATATATGTGTGTGTATATATAAGTGTATATATGTATATATATATATGTATGTATGTATATATATGTATGTATATATATGTATATATACACGTATATATACGTATATATATATGTATATATTATATATATATACGTATATATATGTATATATAAGTATATATATATATATATATATATATATATATATATATATATATATGCTGATCAAAAGTTTACATACACTTGTAAAGAACATAATGTCATGGCTGTATTGAGTTTCCAATAATTTCTACAACTCTTAATTTTTTGTGATAGAGTGATTGGAGCATATACTTGTTGGTCATTTTTGACCACTCCTCTTGACAAAATTGCCGCAATT
>NC_084619.1:7779768-7782268 GCF_033978795.1 Nerophis ophidion
TTTCAAATGTACATACAGCTAGCGTAAATAGCATGTTAGCATCGATTAGCATAGCATGTTAGCATCGATTAGCTGGCAGTCATGCCGAGACCAAATATATCTGATTAGCACATAAGTCAACAACATCAACAAAACTCACCTTTGTGATTTCGTTGACTTAATGGTTGCAAATGCATCTGCAGGTTATCCATACATCTCTGTGCCATGTCTGTCTTAGCATCGCCGGTCAAATGTGCAGACACTCTGGTACATTCAATGGGGGTCTGGCGGCAGATTTCTTGCCAGTGGTGCAACTTGAATCCCTCCCTGTTAGTGTTGTTACACCCTCCGACAACACACCGACGAGGCATGATGTCTCCAAGGTTCCAAAAAATAGTCGAAAAAACGGAAAATAACAGAGCTGAGACCCGGTGTTTGTAATGTGAAAATGAAAATGGCGGGTGTGTTACCTCGGTGACGTCATCGCTAAAAGACCGATGAACAGAAAGGCGTTTAATTCGCCAAAGTTCACCCATTTAGAGTTCGGAAATCGGTTAAAAAAATACATGGTCTTTTTTCTGCAACATCAAGGTATATATTGACGCTTGCATAGGTTTGGTGATAACGTTCCCCTTTAAAGTTTCTTATTACACGTACAAAGACTCTAAGTCGGAAGCGTATTAGAAAGTACCCAGTAACAAACGTGTCCGCATCATTCAATTTATTGCGTCATGACCTTAATCTAAAGAATTATTCAAAACCATAAATCTGTTGTTTTGAGTAATTTCACTTGAACAAACCTTTTCTGACATTCCACACTACAAAAGTACTTAGTATGATATCGTTTCGGATTGATATCATTGTCAGCCCATACCAATATTGTATCGCAAGTGAAAAAGTTGTATTGAGACGCCCCTAATTTTGACTGTGTGACACTCACCAACTGTGTCCTCCGTTCAGGTCTGGGCTAAAAATGATTTGGAATGTTTTTGACACATTTAACAAAGGGTTTTGGCTCCTCTTTCACATTCTAAGACAGTGGTTCTTAACCTGGGTTCGATCGAACCTTAGGGGGTTCGGTGAGTCGCCCTCAGGGGTTCGACGGAGCCTCCGCCGCAAAGGTCAAGACACAACCTTTCTCATCGTGTAAATAAAAACTTCTCCCTATCGGCTTTATGGATACGGCAACAGCAGAAGTCAGACTGATTTGCATGTGTGTAAATTGTTGTGAGTTCATGCACTGTTGGTTTTGTTCTTCGAACAAAGTGATGTTGACGTACTGTTCATTTTGTGCACCGGTAAAAAAAAAAACCTAACTGTCTCGATTTTGAAACAAAAAAACATTTTATTTTTTACTAAAGAAGGGTTCGGTGAATGCGCATATTAGAGATGCGCGGATAGGCAATTATATCATCCGCAACCGCATCACTAAAGTCGTCATCCACCCGCCATCCACCCAAACCAATATTTTATCAGGCCTGCCACCCGCCCGTTGTTATATATCCGGAGTCGGCGACCTTTACCACTAAAAGAGCTAGATTGACCCATGTCACAAAGTAAAGAAGGCAATGGGAGCCGCTAACGTTCTCGCGAATATCCGATGATGCTCATCCAGATAACGAGATAAAGGGCGTGCTGTGAAGCCATTGCCTTTGTCACCTTCAACAACATGTACAAACCGACTGTTAGTCCAACAAAATGTTGTATGCAGCTTCCTCAAACACACGTACAAGATTGAAAGGCATACTGGGTGACACAGAGTACGCTGATGGTTGATATATAAACAATTTTAACACTCTTACTAATATGCGCCACGCTGTGAAGCCACACCAAACAAGAATGACAAACACATTTCGGGAGAACAGCCTCACAGTAATACAACAAAAACGCAACACAACAAATACCCAGAATCCTTTGCATCCATGACACTACCTGACTATATTTTACACCCCCGCGCCAATCTTACTGACGCACAGGGCGTGGGGGGGTGGTGCTGCTAGCGGGGTGTATAATATAGTCAGGCAGTGTCATGGATGCAAAGAATTCTGGGTATTTGTTGTGTTGCGTTTATGTTGTGTTACTGTGAGGATGTTCTCCCGAAAGGTGTTTGTCATTCTTGTTTGGTGTGGCTTCACAGCGTGGCGCATATTAGTAAGAGTGTTAAAATTGTTTATATCACAACCATTAGTGTACTCTGTATCCCCCAGCATGCCTTGCAGTCGTGTGTGTGTGTCGCCACAGTCAACATATTGCTGGAATGGCAAGTAGATTGTACATGATGTAGGAGGAAAGGCAAAGGCTTCTGAGCACGCCCTAATAATTATTAACTGGGTGACTGCCGGCAGACATTTTTGAGAATGTTTACGTCTCCTATTGTCTTCTTCGCTTTGTGACACGGGTCCAAAATGGCTCTTTGAACGGTAAAGGATACCGATCCCTGAACCATGTATATCAAATATTTCCAAATGGTTCAACCGCCACCCGCCCGAATCTATTTAAAATCTATTTTTTCATCATGTGA